>NC_134421.1:26687432-26990462 GCF_030867145.1 Opisthocomus hoazin
ACCTCATGGGCTACTGATTAAAAGAATTATCTGCCAGGTGGAAGCTGTAGCTTGACTCACTTTTAAGTTGCGTGGGGTCTACAAGCCATGTATCACTTCCCAAGAAAGTGGTCTAACTTCTTGATTGCTGAGCTACAAGGTAGATATAGTTACCCTACACATTTCCTCATACTTCTGTCCTGGCAAATCAGATCCCAAGTGGCTAAAGCTTCCTACAACCAACAGTGGTTTCTTCAGGGGAAAAAGGGAGTGTCTAGCTTAGCAAGATTTCTGCCTCCAGTGAACTTCACCTCATCTAGTGTATATGAGTTGTTCAGGCTACTAGTTCAACAGTAAAGCAGCCACCGAAACTGTGAGGGAAATCATGCTTCACTACAGCAACCTAACTGGGAGAGCACTCGGCACATTCTTAAATTTAACACTCTGTACCCGCATAATGCATTACAATACAATGATGCATGGAACGGACATGAGAGCTATACTGTAACAGTAAAGATCTGCATACACTACAGCAAAAAAACCCCATGTTTTTTCTGCTAATGTTATAACAGTTCCCCTAATGAAATGAGCTGTGCAATTGAAAACCTCTTTAAACCATGACTGCTTGTGGATCTATTCTAAAATTTTTGTAAAAGGCCAAAAGAAGTTTTAACAACGAACTTTTCTTTCTTGCCACAGCTTGTGTCATAAACACAGCCTGAGAGAATACAAGCCTTTTATATCGTGTTTCTGAGCAGGGCAAAAAAGAAAGTGTGATAGAATGAACATTGCTGATGGATTGTCAGTGTAATAGAGAACTTTTCTATCCTTGAAAGTTGGGTATTCTTCTTAGCTACCTCAACAAAATGAAGATTATTTTTTAAGCTTGCAATGAGAGGATTAGGTTATATCCTGCATTTACTTATTTTAGTGTTTGGGTAGTTTTAATTTTATTTAAGAGGAAGCATGATGAGAGAGATTTATGTGTAAGATTTTTTTTAAGGTACTCAGAATATTTAGGAATGAAAAAAGCTCACCTTCTTGCCATCTTGACCTCAAGGAATCAAACAATGGAATAAAATTCCTGCCGCAATGCTGAGCTAGTTTTAAAGTAGTATATTTTTCTAAGCTATAAGTACAAGTACAACTGCAATTTGTCAAGAGCTGTAGACACACTAAGATGCTGAAAATTGTATTCATTTAGAAATGCATAACAGTAGAAGTATTTCATTGTTTTGGCAGGCAAATTTTCCTGAACGTGTAGCTTCATGCACCAGTAACGTATTGTAATTAATCCCAATTATCTTTTGTACGTTTAATCCACACATTAGGCCACAGATCTGTGTAAACGTTGTGGAGAAGTCACCTAGTAGACTTTTTTCATAGAAAGTGAGTGACACATGAATATTACATCGTATTTAGGGCATTCTCTGAAAGGAAAGAGTAACAAAGTCAGAGAAAATGCTGCTACAGTGACAGATGCTGGCACTGAACAACTGTTCTCACTGTAGAGTCAGTAATTAAGCAGTTCAGCAAGTCCAGGATTATGAGGAAGAATTCAGACAGGTGAAGTTAAACCAAATTCTGAAATCACTGAACTCCCTGTTGCAACCTGCCTCTAGCATGCCATACGTGCTGCTGTTCCCCACTCTTCTGGAAAGTGGACATTTTGCAGTACTCCTTCATGGCAGGACAGCATTGCCCTGGCCTGGACGTTTTAGCTTCCATACCTGAGTGGGCTAGAAAAGCCTTATTCCTGTTATCTTTGTTCATATCCTTGCACCAAAAGACAAAAGAGTAAGAACCAAAAACCCTTGAAAAAATGGTGCCAAGGAAAAAAACAGCAAAGTGAAATACAAGACATATTTATCTTGAAGCAAAACAGATACTTCTGCTGTACAACTTCACCAGCTGTGTCTGGATATGCAATTTTCTTGTAGATATGAAAATAGTTTGCTCTCAGAACTGCTTCATGATATAAATACGGCCCCCAGCAATGTTGAAAAGGACTACAAACCAGCAACGAAAAATTAAAACAAACCCCAAAACAATAAACCAACAACCATCAGTGTACTTTTTCAAAACTTTAACTAAAACTGAATAAAATGCCTGTAGCTATTCAGTGGTGTTCTCTGTAATGGCAGGTTTACTGAGTAGGTTCAGGTGTATCAAATATTCATTACAAATCTTGATCCACCTACAAAAAAAGTTTCGTGGTGATTCTAAGAATTTCTGCAAGAAATATCTGGATGAGGTCTCTTGAATGTCAGTTCAACAATCTCTTGAAAAACTAATTAGATTTTCTGGATTATTCCACGCAAACCAAACTGAAGTGCACATGAATTAATTCCAATTTGCTGAGTAGAGAAAAGCCCAGGTGAACCTTAAACACGTACAGGGAAAACACAACAGCCTGGCAGTTTTTAAAATTATATGTACCTACTTGCATACATACATGCATGAATGAACCCCTGGAAATACTAGAAGACCTGTTAGTAGAGCTAACTAAGAGAGAATTCTGGCCTATTCTTTGCCAGGCCATTCCACTTCATAGCTTGTAAATGACATCCATTTTTGTACAAACTTTAAGAGAATCAGAACTGCAGATATTTCAAAACATTTTATGTGTCTTTAAATTGCTTCTTTCTACAAGTTGCCAAAGGCCTGCAATAGAAATCATTGAGGGTAATATACAATTCAGCATGAGTCATGGAGACATAACAAAGGAATAAACAATTCACGGACGAATGATGACAATGTTTATTCTGTTCTCATTCAAAATACTCATACACACTTCTATTTTATGTAAGATGAAATTAAAATGGCATCTACATATGAATATTGACAATAGTTAGCATATATATGGGTAAAACTGTTTGGGATTATGATTTCATGTGTCCTAGTCAGGCTAAGGCACTCTTAAATTTGAAACAAATGTTGTCTTGGTACTTAAGCACCTCTGCCTCAGAAGAACTGAAGCAAATGCCTGACACACAGATGATAAGGAAACCATTTGTACGAACGTATACACCGATAAAGTCAGTGAGAAACAGAGTAGGGTGAGGAATAGAGAAGTCATTTTTGTAATAAAGGAGAAGTTAAAAGTCTAAAGGATCGTGCTGAGACAGCTAATATGGTTAGGAAAAGATCCTGTTTAGCCTCTGTACAGTGATCATTAAGTTTGTTTCATTCCTTGAAAATGAACATTCTCATATAAGTTTTTAAAGACGAAATTACAGCATTTTTTCCCTGAAGATATCAATTTCAATTTCATATCTTCAGCTGCTTTTTTGTGGGTTATTTTTAATCAATATTTTCAATATAATTGTCTTAAATATTTTGTGTTTTATGTTTATATGGGGTTCAGTGAATATCATTCTTGGCGTCTTTTTGGCATGGCAGCCATACAAAAAAGCTCATGCAAATCCTAACATTTCTTAATTATTTTTTGGTGATAGAAGGTGCCCTAAAGCCATCTTGTACAGGAAGCTGAAGTTTGGATGTTGGAAGCAAAATTAAGGAAACTGGAGTTGAAAGATAACTGATAGGTGCAATTTTTCCTCGCTTATATGTCAATGTAGCATAGAGTGATGATGCCCAGGGAAAATATCTGAAGAAGTCTCCAGTTAATACATTCATCCTTGTGGGCTATTACCAGTGCTGTAGTAGAGCTGCAGCAGAGCAATCCTAAGGTGAGCCTGTGGTCTCTGAGGAATCAGAATGAGTTAAAAACACATGCTAATGTGCACCACTTGTGTTCACCGTTGTTTAAGTGACACATACAGTGACCATTACTCATTGAACAGTGACTGAAAAATGGCATATTGTAACAGCTCTAATCGATGAATAGTTAAATGAATAGACACCAAGGGTGGGAGTCATTTCACCAGATGTACACAATACAGCTCCTCTAGTCTTCCATACACCCCTTATAATCAATGGACAGAAACTGGGGCATCTCAGGAACAGTTCACCTTGTCCTGGGGTCAAGGGACTTCTACTGCAAAATTGACTGTTGCTCTCATTTGGTTACAAAGGAACAAATCAGCTGTCAGCAGCTATGCCGCAGCCAGCTATCTTCAGCTGTGAAGGATCCCATCAGTGGTGTTTGCCTTTTGGGTAACTGTCACCAAGCTCCATCATCATTCATTTTCAGGCATGAAAGCTCTATTTCGAGCTCAAATATTATTCCAGCAGAAGGATGCACAAAAGGAGCTGCTTCATTTTACAATGGAGGAACATGATCTTAAAAGCTATGTTAGGGTCAGTGTTTTTACAACAGGAAGCTGGTAGAAAAAAGTCACTTGTTGAAATGTGCTTGTGTGGAAACTAAAAACAAATTTCAAATGAAATACAACACAGTATTTATGTTAATGTTAAATATGTTAAAAACATATGCAAATATAATATACATTGTATATATACATAATTTTTCTGTGTATCAGTTCAAACAGGCAGCAGGACTGTTTATACTCCCATGTACAGGATTATTTTCATTACAAAAACAACAAAAAACCCAAATGTTTGAAAACCATGAACAAATGCCTAGCCAAAAAAGTCAATTAATTTTAAAATACATCTTCCATTTTGTACTTCAGTATCTGTGTTTCAGCATTTTGGGTCCTTCCAGCACACAGAGTTCATTTTCAAGCTTTTCTATAACAGCAAAAACTGGAAAAATTTTACAGGATTTTGGGCAAGTCCTAAATTTTCTATAAATCTTATTTCTTTGCATCCAAAACCGAGATAAAAATTGTTATTTGTTTATCATTTATCTAGTTATAATATAGGCTACTTATGCCTGGGACTGTCTTCCTATGGTATATATATTGACAGAGCCTAATTAAAGAGAGGTTGGATTTCGGCTGCAACTGTTAGGAATGTTTATAATGCAAATACAAAATCAGAGTATTTTGAAAATTCGAAATGTAATTAAGTTCTTGAAAAAGATGCAAAGAAAATGTACTGGATTACTTAATTACACATGTGTGCACACATCACAGCTCTTGAACAAAAATAATATTTAAATATTTTTTCTGACATCTCATTTCTTTAAAAAAAATCTTTACTATATTGAAGCAATTCATAACTGAAATGGTTTGTATGATTTACCTTCATCTAATAACTACAAGAAGAGAATGAAAGGGAGATCAAAGACCATATTCACTACTACATGCTGTCTCCTTCACATCATTTCCTGTATTAATAAGCAGTTGGAGCATTGTGATGAATCTGGGCTTCAAATCTTTTTCTATGTATAATTTCAAATGATGTCTTCCATGTAATACAAACTGGATACATGGACTTAACGTGCACTTCAATATCTAAAGGTCCCAAGGACAGGCTTGAGGGGTGGGCCCATGTGAACCTCGTTAAGTTAAAAATCGCCAAGTTCAAGGTCCTGCACATGCATCAGGGCAATCTCAAGCACAAAGACAGGCTGGGCAGAGAATGGACTGAGCCCTGAGGAGAAGGACTTGAAAGTGTCGGTTGACATGGAGCTCAACATGACCCAGCAGTGTGCGCTCACAGTCCAGAAGGCCAACTTTATCCTGGGCTGCATCAAAAGAAGCATGGCCAGCAGGTTGAGGGAGGTGATTCTGCCCCTCTACTCTGCTCTTGTGAGACCCTACCTGGAGTCCTGCATCCAGCTCTGGAGCCCTCAGCACAGGAAAGACATGGGCCTATTGGAGTGGGTCCAGAGGAGGGATACAAAAATGATCAGAGGGCTGGAACACCTCTCCTATGAGGACAGGCTGAGACAGTTGGGGCTGTTCAGCCTGGGGAAGAGAAGGCTGCGGGGAGACCTCATAGCAGCCTGCCAGTAGCTGAAAGGGGCCTACAGGAAGGATGGAGAGGGGCTTTTTACAAGGGCATGTAGTCACAGGACAAGGGATAATAGCTTCAAGCTGAAAGAGGGTAGATTTAGATTAGACCTAAGAAAGAAATTTTTTATTATGCGGGTGGTGAGGCACTGGAGCAGGTTGCCCAGAGAAGCTGTGGATGCCCCCTCCCTGGCAGTGTTCAAGGCCAGATTGGATGGAGCTCTGAGCAACCTGGTCTAGTGGAAGGTGTCCCTGTCCGTGGCAGGGGAGATTTGAACTACGTGATCTATAGGTGCCTTCCAACTCAAACCGTTCTGTGATTCTGTGGTTCTGTGATTCTATGATTCTATGATTTTAGTATAATGAATGACCACAATTACAAAACATTGTGAAACCATATTTAATATGCACATGATTATTCTGGATATTTACAGAGAAAGGACTTGCTTTTTAAAGGACTGACAGATCATGAATTGACAGAAAAGAGAAATAAAATGCTTAGAACATTTCTTCAGGAAATGGCAGCATATCAATACAGATATAGTATTTCTGACTTTTCTACAGGTGGGAACCACTTTTGATTCAATAAAAGGATTTTGCTTTGCTTTATTTTGTAAAAAAGAGTGTGGCTTTAAAATACCTTAGCTTTACATTTCATTCTAAAGTGAGGGGTATATTCCAAAATGAAATCAAATGGGTACTAGCCATTCAGTATGGCTGAAATGCTGGCTTTCTGTGGAGGAGAGATATATCAGTATCAACTGATATAAATCTGTAGGCACAGACAATTTTCTTTCCAGGTAGTTCAAGCTACAAGCAAAGTCACATGCACTTGGCATCATATGTACATTATCAAGGGACATATCCTCTTCTGAATACTTAATGATTAATCAGAGAGATGAACTAGAAAAGAAAGGTAGCTGTGCCAGAATTAGTGCTGTTGCAATAATCAAATATCAGGTACACCTCTACAAAAAACCCTGTAGCGTCAGACTGTTTATTATAAAATAAGCGAGTATAGCTTTTAAAAGGATCTATCCATCTATCTGCAACATAGCGATCTCTATAGTTATTGCGGGACTAAATGTGGAAAAAAGGCACGTGTAACAGATAGGAAGTAGATAAATCATGCATGCCTAAGCTTCTCTTTGCCAAAAGGATGGTTACTTCACACAGTGCTTGCCAGGGAAAGCTTATTTTTCCCATGACTTCTTAAGATGCAAAGCTATTAAAAGAAAATAATACAGATGGATTTAAATTTTCAAAAGGACTTGATTTTCACAGGATAATTGCTCACCACTTTTTAATAATCAGAATTCTTTAAAACAAACAACTAAAAATACTGGGACTGCAGAAGCCTGGTCACTTTTAGAAACTGAGGCTGTCACAAGAATGATTTAGAAAACCCATCACCATACTACCTTAATCTGAAAGATATTTCATGTCTGATAAGGAGGTTAAAGATTCTTCAAAGATTCAGTTGTACTTGAATATATTTTCAGAGACCACCATGTGCACCATCTGCGTGGTTCACTGAACACAGCAGCCTTTCTTTGTCTTGGGCAGGTTGCAGGCTTGAGTAAAGTGAAAGATAACAGGATAAAATATCTTCATTCAATAACTAATTCAGTTAATCAGTGTATGAAAATCACTGGCACCGCATAAGTTAGCATGCAGAAATGACAGCCTGCAGAGAAGCAGAATGGAGTTAGCAGAGAATGAATATAAAATCTTAAAAAACCAGCAAAAGATCAGGGAGGCACGTGACCCATGTTATGGTCAGGAGAGCAATAATTAGGAAGACTGTAACTAAAACATCAAGGTCTTGAGGTCACAGAAATACTCACTTCCTACATTTTTCAGTTTGTAAGAATCAAACCGCATGTTAACCCTATGTCTGCAGCACTTAGTGGGAATAGATGTATCGTTGCAGTGTCCAAGCCTTGCAGCTGCATTTGAATTCAGTGCCAGAGAGAGACAATTCCAAAATCTCAAATTCAAACACACTCCTAAATCAAGGAAATTCAAACAAGTAAAGAAAAAGAAGCAGAGTAAACACACACAGACTGTCATTAGGTAGAAAAGTGTTCTGCAAAAACAAGTATTTCTATACCACACAATAAGTCAGGGTGTAAAGCAGCCCAGGATAGCTGACAGACCTTCTGTGTGTTGTTTAGTTGCGTCAGCCTGATGCTGCTAACAAACTTGGACTTTCAATATGGGTAATTTCACTGTGCTCCTCATCTTTTCAAAGTACTTTGGACAGTCCTGAACTGTGATCGCTAGTTGTATTTGAAAGAGTAGGTAACAGAAACTTAAGAAGAACAGGGACCAAACGGCTGTCTATTTCAGCAGCCTCCCTCCAATAGTAGCCAAAAGTGGGTATCTAGTGAAGGGTGAAAGGACCCAGGAAAGACATACTTCTTCAGAAGAGTGTGGCAGTCCCAGGCATCCTCCCAGCTTCTGGTCTTCATCTTCTACGTCAAAGGCTTTGGGCTTGACCTGCCTCCCCCTGGTCCTGTTGGTTCCCAGCCAGCTGCTGGGGCTGCTCAGTTGTTTCTGAAATAAAGAACCACAGCAGTTTACAGCCTGTGTTATTAAGGTAAACCACCATCAATTTCAGTTTTCTGTAATATGTTAGGTTGTCTTTTGTGGCAATTCAAAAGCAGCTGCTTGAGCAGCTTAGTGGACTGCACCCCCCTGACCCCCGTAGTCCACCCGTACCCATGGTTTAGGGTTATCTGGCAATGTGCTGTGGGTTGCTTATGTCCTAGAATGGAACTTCTTTCATTCTTTAGGAAAAGCAAATGTGCTGCTAGCCAAGGGCAGTATTGACATGTAGATATGTGATGACTGAAAAAAACCCACAACACATAATAGCACTTTTTGCTACATCATTTTTAATGAAACATTTAGTAGTTGATAATGCCTAGTAAGTGTGGTAGCTCAGCAATTGCAATTCTCTGTGACAGACATAAGAATTAATATTTTATCAGCTATAAGCTGGCAAGAGGCTGAAGTATTGCTGCCAGTTACAGCTATTAACTTTGCTTCACAATAAGGTATTGTTGTTATTGGCTTTAGTATACACTGCAGTGAAAGGGACATTATTTACTGTATGCAATGGTGCCATATAATTTAAAAAGGATTATGATTACTAGCAGGAATAAAAAGTCCATTAAGGTTTCATAAAACAATTTAATATCAAATAAAATTCCACATTCCTTTGCCTTGAAAGAAAATGTAAAATATTTCAAACAACCCATCAGACTTCCCTTTACTTACAGTTTGGATAAACTGTGTAACTTTCTTTTCTCCTTTTGTTATCTTTAAAGTGTGATGTGTTTTATAGACACAAATGACTTCTGAACTATAACAGTAAAGAAGTTCCATATAAGCATATGGCACAAAAAGATACAGCAGAATTATAAATGCTAATGTTGACCATTTGTCAATGAATTGTCCATTAAAATGAATAAAGTTTCCTTCATTCCTCATTAAAATGTACATATGGAAAACTAATATATGGGTACTTACACATTTTACCAGTGAAATAAAAGATATTTAGTAACACAATGAGATCTACTAAAAAATAAGGACAGAGTAGTAGCATATGTAAAACGAAACAGGAACCAGAATTTAATTGTATGCTTAAATGTGAATCTCTACTCAAGATCTTTTAAGATTAGTGAACCACTCAAAACTTTAAGGTCTACATTGAACTGGAAATGAGCACTTGACGTGTGAAATGGTATATGATAATGTTAATTTCTGTTAAGACAGATATCTGAGATGTATAGATGATTATATTTTGAACAGTATATAAAATCAGTTTCTGTCTGCCTCAAAAATGTAAGCCAAGAGTGAGAAGAAATTACAGGCAAGTTTATTCTTGTATCATTATTTCCTTCTCTTTGTGTTTTAGCTCACTTTTATAGACCCTGTTTTTCCTTTCCTTCTACTCCTTTTACAACTGTTACATCTTTTCCCGTAAAATACTAACAAACATTTCTTCTTTTAGATGTACTTTTGTAGAAAACCAGAAAGTATTTGTCTTTGAATTTCTATAGATTTAGAGTCTGAGAATGGTCTTCTGACACTTGAGTACAACTGAAAAAGGAAGGAAGTACTAGTTTAAAATATCAAGTATAGTATAAATATTGAAAGAATATGAGGTATAATGTTATGCTGTGATAATATAGGCATCAGATTTTCTGATATTTATTTACCTTAAAATTTGTGTCCAGTTTTTCTAATAGTAGGAATGAAGTCTTTAAAAAAATTAGTCCCAAAGACTGTGATTATTTATGAACTACATGTAATATCACAAATCTTTGTGTCTTCTCTATGTCTATATTCAGAAGCAAAAATAAACTAGATGAAGCTAAGAGCGTAATTTCTTCATCTCTGTCCTGTCAGTGAAGCTTATGCTATCCAGTACGTTACTGGGTGAGTCTTTAGGCTAAAGAATACTAAGGAAATAGAAGACTTCAAAGTAATCTTTCAAAATGACTTTGTCTCAACAGCTTGAGTCTTCAACAGTTCAGAAAAATCAGGCTTCCAGAAAAAAACAAACCAAACCAAACCAATCAACCAACCAACCCGACCCTCCCCCCAAAAAAACAGCAAAAAGAAAGACAGACAACTGGTCAAAATACTGCAGCCCACTTCCATCCTTTGAAAATAATTTTGAGAATAGCCAGAAATTTTCTTTTTTCTTGTGATGAGAAAGAAACTATCTTTCATGTTACCTGAGAAGTCATGCTTGGAATGTGTTAAACAGAGAACTGACGGTGAAAAATTCTGTTTCAAGAAGTTTCTAAATTAACAGCCAAATAGGAGATGGCTTGACTGGCAAATAGAAGACTATTGATCATATCAGAGAAAAGAAAGAAATGAAAAAGTGAAGACACTTCAAAATAGAGCCAGAAAGCTTATGTTGACTTTTAAATTAATTACTAAATGGGATTACATTTTTCCTGTTACCTATGAAAGGACAACAAAATCAACCTAATCCTCTGAGATGTAGATAAATTAGTCTACCTAAATATAGTGCAATACATTATAATTTAGGTTATGCTGTGGATCGCAATGTAAGGTCAAGGAGATCAACCTAGCTTTACATGACCTGGTTGAGGGAAGGAATTCAGCTGCAGCAACCTGGGGCACAGTGCAACTGGCCACGGACACAGGCTCACTGAGCAAACCGCAGCAGTCCCACATGTATGCAGCTCTCCCTCTGCCATAAGCTTTCACATCCATAACCAAGTATGAAGTGCTTGCTTTTTGATTATGTTTTTGAAAAGTCAGCTGGTCAAATCAAACAGCTGACAGACAATTTTCAGTAGAACAAATAAATCAATAAACTGTACGGCAGAAGCAAAAATCAATGAAGAATCAGTTTGATAAATAAAGTTGACCCATGAAATATTGCTTACGAAGCTAATCAAGACACAGATAAAGTCCCCATATCCCACCTTTTATACTGGGATATAAACCTAATGTTTAAGACTTATCTTAGAAAATTGCCTGGACTACTGCATTTTGTCTTTACTTAAAATAGACTAACTAAAATGATACTAGATGGACAGATTTTAAGCAGAAAGAATCTTGACAAATATCAGGCACAATATACTTTTCCTACACCTTGAACAACAGTGAGCTATATCCAGAAAAAAAAAAAAAAAAAAAAATTTTTATGTACACTAAATATTAAAGGGTGTTTTAATGTATGTTAATAATGAATTTAGAGTGACCATATTAAATTTCAGCTTTTTTCTAGGGTGAATAAATACAAAAATTATGCCTTTAATTTTTCTATTAGCTTGGTATCCTTTGAAAATTTTGACAAAATTCTTTAGGACAACACAATTACCATGAATAATAATTACAATGGACATAAATTGCTCGCTTCCAGCGATAAAAATATTATGGCGGTACATTAAAAGGCTGATAAAAAGGTTGTGAATATAATAAGTATTTAGCTATTTTAAGCGAAATTGCTTAGATTTACTTTTGCTGGGTAGTATCTTTTAATTGGAGATTTTTTCCTCTCCCTGGAAAGTTAAATGAAAGAGAAATGTCTCCTCTACACTTTGATTTGGTTTATTTACATTCATTTCTTGAAATTAAACTTTAATATGCAGCATCTTATGGCTGATTCCAATCCTCTACAACTCCTGACTTCAGTGGGATTACATACAGAAAGGCTGAAGGACTGGTATGTACTTGGTTTCTTTGAGTTGCCTTTTATTAGAACTATCAGCTTTATTGACAGTATAGGACAGTGAACAATCACTTTGATGCTTACTGCATTTTCTTCCTTTGGAAGTAATTGGAAGGCCAAAACCTCTAAAGAGCTGTATTCACTCATATTCATTCCACTAATGCTCCACAGAAAGGCAATGGTTTTTCTAACATAACATTTTACTAAATACAGCACTACAAGGGGAAGCGGCACCTCTCAGGCTGTTATCAGTCAGAAACAGACGGGAAAAAAAAAAATGTGACTGTGATGCAGAACATATTAAACTGTGGATTTATTTTTTTGAGCACGTTTTTCCCCAAGTTCATCCAGTTGACTTGATTGTTTCATCTAGTATTCATGTTTTATCCTTCAGACTAAAGGCTTTTAGGGACACAGACTTTCTCATCAATTATGTTCATGCAGTGTCTAGCACAATGAGTCCCAGACTTGTTTTTAAGTGGTAACAAAAAAAAAGAGAAAGGTAAATACAGATAATAATAATGTAGCAGTAGTGACTGCAGGCTGTCCTAACATGCATGCATGTATACAAGTGAAACAAGAGTGAGCTCTAAATTAGCCCCATCTTCATTTTTTGATATGTCTGCTGACATGCCCGGTGTTTATTTTTGAGCATATCTCCATGATCTTTTGCAAACCAGCATGAATGAGCATTGCCCGACTCCGAGCGAGTCAGCAGCAAGCCTGCGCTGACATGGAAGTCACATAGCTGGGGATCTGGCTCACGACCTGCCTGTTTGGGCAGAGATCACTGTCATCTGCCTCCAAACAAAGTGAGGTAAACTCTTGATCTGCTCTGAGGCAAAGTATTTGCTGCTCTTTCTTGTTTTTGAGAGGGCTTACTTGTACTTGACAAGATGAGATCAGGTGGGCTGTATGGAGGGAGGTTGTCTTTCCTATGGGAACTACAGAGGTGAAAAGGCAACAGCGAGAGCTGCTCAGTCTCACATAGAGACTAAAGGGACTGCAGTGGGCAGCAAGGATCAGGCAGACCTCAGCCTTGCCAGAAAGTGCTTCCTAGGGACCAGAACAGAGGTTGCATTCCTTAGAAAGCCACTGAGGACCCGAGAGCAAGGACCGACTTTCAAGAACACAGCTGGCAGAAGGAGTGGGGTGTAGAAACCTTGCAGCTTTTGTTTTTGTCCCTAATTTCAGTTTTCTCTGTTTTAAAGCTGCACATCTAGTTTCAGAATGGAATTTAAATTCTCACCTTAGCAAAATAAAATTTTTATTTTGAAAGTTTTTAGGTCCTTGAGCAGAAATCTAAGTGCCTTTAAATCAAGCTTTATTAGACTACTGCAAAATATATAAAAGAATACCAATCTGTTACTAGGACTATATGAAATGTGTCCTACAACCAAATGTTGTAGGACAAATTTCTTACAGAGAGAGCCAGAACCTCCAAAACCATAGAACTGGACAAATCTGCACTCTGTCTTGTACCTTAAACATTGTCAAGACTGTGGCTTGCACTTGCTTGGCTGAAGAAATACAAGCTTGCTCCTGTGCACTCTGCCAGTGTGCAATGGTCTAAGAATGAACAGAGAAACCATTGTTTTCCCCTTGACTTAGAACATAAGTAATTAGTAATAATAAAAATATTTTAAAAGGACAAGAACTTGCATGAGACTGCTAGTAAAATCACCCATCTTCTCTTTTCTTGTACGCACATGATGGTGCCTTTTCTTCATCTCTGTGTAAAAAGTTCTATTAATTTGTATTGTTTGATGTCGCATTCTGATGATTAATATTAATTTTATATGGCTAGGGAAAAAGAACTTTATGTCTGTGTAGTCAAGATAAACATCTGCTGCCATTTTATAAAACGTCCTACAGTTTGTGCTCGTGCTATTCTGTGGAAGAGCACACCGCTTTACCACAGACCCTTCATCACCACACGTCTCTGAATTTCCATCCCTACTTTACGCATGCGCCACCTTTGCAGCATGTTCCGGAGGAAGCTGTGAACTGAAAAGCACTTTAATAAAAGGATAGCAGGGTTACTGAGCAAATGCATGGATTGTATGGTTTGCCCTGTGGAGTGATGGATGTGAACAAAGAAGGGGAAACCCAGCACGGCCTTCCTCAGATACCGATATGGATATTGGCCTGGAATTTGCAAGATTCAGTGCTTTTGACTCAGGACCTCATCAGGTGAAAACAGAGCCAGACAGAGAGGGAGGAGCTGGAAAAACACGCTGAGCTAAGTGGTAAGGATGGGTAAATACATTATGCACATGAAATAAATATAGCCATTCTGTCCTCTTTTCTTACAACACAGCTTTAACAATACAATTTTCAGTCTGTGCTTTTTCTTTCTCAGATATAGAAGGTGAGAAATCAAGGTGTTCTCAGAAAATATAGTTATCTGATACACGCACCAGGCATGGTTTACCTGTAGATGGGGAGGAGAAAAACTAAGTGGACTGAAAAAGTGCTTCCTCAGGCTGTCTGTGTGATACAGTGAATAGTATTTGCAAAGAACTGTGAAAAACAGAGGGGCATTTTACAAATTGTGAAACCCTGAATTGAGAATTGAAGATTATGTAGCTAGTGAACTCCTACTTGATTTCTGTGAACCAAAATCTGATTTTCAAGGGTCAGGAGGCAATATTCTTGCCTAAGCAGTGCAGCACAAATGTATTTCTTTTTGGTCTCAATGAGAAGCCAAGATGTGATTAGAAAGCAAATATCTTCAAGCAAAGTCCAAAAACTGTGGATTCTATATTTTCTTTATAAAGGAAAATACTCAAATAACAAAATAAAAACTGAAGAAAAGTTAATAAAGGTGTCATTGTCTTGTACTGATCAAAACAATACAATTCCCTGATTCAAAGTGTGGCTTACTCTAGGCTTATTCTAATGTTCGGGTGAGAGCAAGTTTTCAGTCACATAAGGAAGCTGAACGAGATGGTTAAATAGCGATAGCTGAATATTAACTGAATTAAACTATAAAATAGTTTTAACAGTTGAAAAAATAGCCTGTAGTCATATATGCATATTAAAACAGGCCTCTTTACCCTGTCAACAAGGTTTTGAAATCTCTATCTAGCTGATCAGATAAAACACTGCTTTACTGAGGAATTCCTCAGTTCCTGTGAACTTGCCATTTTTTTTCAACCACATATGTTGTTCCAGAAGCTCTGGTCTGATTTAATGTTATTTTAAGATAGTGTGGCAATACCTTCCTCTTCAACAGGAAGCTGTAGCGAGCTGCTGCACTGAAAGAGAAATTTGCGTGGCAGGGGACGAAGCAAAGTTCATGAGTAACAGAGCGCAAGGGTATGAAGTTAAGTTGGTGTCATTGCTTCTGACAAAATTTCTGTCCCAGACCTAGGTTTTCAGCATGAAATCAAAATGATATTGAAGTGGTAATGCAGTCTATAAACAGAAGTTTAGGTTGTGCTCATTCCTTTCTCTTACCAATTTTTACCTTTCAGAGTACAGTTCCAAGAATGAGTTGATCTCGAATCAGTATTTCCTTCTGCCTTTCTTACTGTCGTAATTAGGGCATACGGTACAAGTCTCAGCTGCGGAAATGAAAAATAGATTCTTTGGAATGTGTCAGGCTATACTCTGAAATCAGTTTTGACTTATGAAGTTCTGTACCCCTTCAAGTAACTACTTAGTAGTTTGGCTTTGTATTTTTTGGCATGCTCAATATCTGTTAATGTTTCTTTGTTTTAGTAATAGGATGCTACTGGGACATTAAACGTTCTAGAAATTATATGGCAAAGCCATCTGTAATACCTGGAATACAGAAACAATAAAATCAGTTTGAGTTTCTGACCATGTACAGTGAAATATTCCCTTATTTTCATTTTCAGCAGAGGTATGTAGAATAGATTATGCTTTGGACAATGAAACCTTTGGCTTTGATTTTCGTACCTAGACTGAATTGCTCTGTGATTGTTGGCCACTTGCCCTTGCTTTGTGGGAACAATGAAATAAGAAGTTCTGAATATTGTTGTGATTCAAAAACATAAAACTCTGTAGAAATGCTTAACAATATATTTCAGGATTATCTAATTTTTCTTTAAAATGCTTGACAGACATATATATAGCATAAATGAGAATTATTTGCCTGTTTAATATACAACAAAATGTGTCCCTTGTTACTTCTTCTACCTGTGCTTTGATCTTTCAGAGCCGTAACTGCTTCAGCCTTTGGCTGATTACTTCACTTGTTTCCTCTGGATCTCTCACACAGAAGTGTATAAGGAGCAATAGTACAGGCTTTGTAATCCTACACTGAAAGGAAAAAATGGAAATGATAGTGCTTGTATCAGAGATACATAAATGAATTGAAGACAAGTTGAAGTGAAAAAGGGTGTTTTATTTGACGTGGAATTTTATTCATCTTATTCAGGTACATGTTAAACCCCCCCCCCCTCCGGTTTATATTCTTGATTTAAACTCTTAAAGGTGATAAAGCATTCTGGGCCCAGTCCTTATTCACTTTGCAACATCTGGCTAGTCTGAAGAGCTCTTAAATTGAGCATGAGTTACACTTGCTCACTTAAGACTCTTGTGACACTAAATATGAATGGAATAAGGCCCTATTAATTTGATATTTCACACATACATGACACTCATAAAAAGATAATGAATTAAAAGATTTTTTTAGCCAGTATAAAATCCATAATCTTTTCATTCTGTGATCTGCTGATTATAGTTCTGTGGCTTCTTTTCTATTTTTTTTTTTTATCTGCAAGGTAAAGTTTGTATTAAGAGCAAAAAAATTTCACTGTTTCTGGTTCAGGAGCTCAAAGCAAAACTTAATTAAATTTGAATGGAGACTTGTAAAGAAAATATGTCCAGGAACACTGAAGAAAATGTCTGTGTTATTTCTTAATTATCCTTTGAGACTTCTCTTCAACTGTTTCCCTTCACTGCTAAGCAAAGCTATTTGGAGTGAGTACTGGCATGTTGTAAATGGGCTAGAAGTGGCACACATAAAGTTTTATATTGATGTTTGGTTTTTATACCTACTATCATCATCTTCATAGGGAAAACTCTCCGAGTAAGAAAAGGGGTGCATGCATGTGTGTGGGTCTGAACATGCGTGTAAACAAAGGAACAGACCACAACAGCAGACCCACAACAACTGCTCCATGCGTTCTCAGCGTGATTGCCTGCCGTTATCATGCTGTGGGTGACTGTGGGCATGCTGATGTTCAGATAGAGCGCTGTGCTGCCGTGAATCATCGTGCAATATGCAAATCAGCATAAAGTAATGAGGAAGAAAAGTGTGCTGCTTCTCTGATCCAAGGACACATGCTTTGTACATGTAAAAGGTAACCATTTGCATTATAAGTTCTCTACTGCAAGATTTATTTTATCTGTATTTTTACATGATATACCCTTCTCCCTCCAATGAAGACCTTCACAATTCATGAAATTCTGTTAGGTAGCAGCAATAATAACACGGAGAAGAAGGATAGCATATTCATAATCTAATTGGTCCTCAGTGCTTGAAATAGTTTGAAGTAGGTGTCTAAAGAATACACTTCTTGATCCTGAAATTCTGTTACTAATGGATAACTTTGTAGTACCCTATACCTGTGTGTGTATGCAGTAACTGTATAGCTGGTTAGTATCTTCAGTAACTTAATATGTTTCTCAAACGGGAAAGTTAAAAAGTAGAATTTCTACACTGTTAAATCAGTGTCAAAATTTCAGGATTACGTGACATTTGTTTTCTAGACCTCAGATCTCTCCCTCTCTTTAACCCCCTTAAATCTGCAAATTTAATTCTAATAACATTTTGGGCATCATTTCACAACACACATTTAATATTCTGCAGTTAGCAGAAAATGCTATAAGCAACCATTTTGATTTGAACTTTTACTAAATTTCACAGACCAAGTCAGAGAAGAGGCTGAACATCAGGATAGGTCTTTGAAAAAAAGAAGTTTGTAATAAGCACAGAAAAGAGAATGAGAGGAGCATGAGATACGAGGAATAGGCATTCATCTGATTTGCTGCTGCTGCTAATGGAGCTGTATCAGAAACCAGTTTACTCTTGCTATCAAAATGCACAGCATGAGCCAAACATAAAAACCCTTCAGTTATGGAAAGGAGGAGCAAATGGCTAAACTGAATTAATCAGCTGAGAGGGAAAAAAATGTAAAGACAAAAAGCTCTTTTAGCCAGGCTAAGACATGCAAAGCACCTTGTGATGTTGCCCTGAGTTTTGAAAATAATGAAATATTCCTAACAAAATATTAAAGCAGAAAAAAAGATTCCAACGCTGAATGAAATATTAATTTAGATTAACTCAGATTTTTCATGAAAGTTTAAAATTGCTGGACACAATGTGAAGTATTTCACTAAATTATAGCTTTAATGAAATATACATTTTAGTTGACAAATTTCAGTGAATAAGTATTGAGTCCACATTACTGCTTTTATCTTTTGCTGATGGTCCTTCTCCTCCCTCTTTAGAAGACACTCTCTCTATGCTCATTAATATCTGAAAATGTCTTCTATCTTGCCACCTCCATTATAGCAGAGATTGTCTGGTAATGGATTCAATTATCTCCACTTCTTGTTGTTATCTGCATGCACAGCCATAACATAGGGGCTTTTCTCTGCCTCCGTATGTGTTTGAGTATCAGTGGGTTTTGGAGGGAAAGAATATACATATTCTGACTTCAATTTTGACTACCTTTTGGCCAACAAATACTTTCTGATTTATGTTTTTTTTCTGTTTTCAGACTTAATTAGGCCTGATACAAAATAATTTGTAATTGCTAAAGAAGTGTAAGCTTCCCTGATCCTACAATGCACTTTGAAATGGATGGATTTCACTTTTCTGGTTGTGGATTGATATTATTTAAAGAAACATTGTTTTGTGAAAATATCCGGGTACCGAGAATTTTCAAACCATTTTTTTAGTGCAGGTCTTTTGCCTGCAGGTCTCCTTGTCATGAGGAAATACAGCTATATGTTTGAAATCACCTAAGCAAAAAAACATTCCTTTCTGGAGTGCACAGGAGAGAAATTCTATTTCACAGTAACTTTCAAGGTTTCAAACTTTGTTTTTGTTCTGTATTAGCACAACCCAAATTTTCTGAACTTTTAATATGAAAAAAGTTCCAGCATTCAAATTTATTTCCCATATTTTACATGCAAGAGCACAAATCTAAAGCTAGGTTATATTTTAAAAGTCATTATGTCACTTTTTGATGAGTTGGGAGCAGAAGTATAGAATGTCCACTGTGTTTCACATTGCATAAGCAAATATGTGTCCTTGTACCAAACGATTTGCAGTCTGAAAAATTGAGTGATGTATAAGTGATTGCATTTTAGATTCAATACTTAAATATATGACAACATTCACACATATATATTGGCTTATGATTTACAGCAATAAAAATATTGTGGGATTCAAACTTTTGTTAAATGGAAAGTTGATTTTCACTAAAGACTGATTTTTAATTTTTTTTTTTGGAAACCATTTTACCTGTTTTGCTTTTGTGTGGGCTTATAGCCACATCCAGAGCAGAAGCACCAGGCTGTTTTTGAAAAAGGAGGCAAAGGAAAGGAAGATCCTGAGTAGATATTGGTCTGGTAATGACTTTGGGGTGCCAAAGATGTGAACTTTACAAACACAAGAATTGCTTACTTATGTAGGCTACAACCAACGCACTCCTGAATTTGCCCACTCTAAACTGATGACCGAAAAACTGTTGTGAGCCAGCGGTGAGCAGACTTAGGTGAGGAAGGTGACTACCTTCCTTGGTACCAGGAAGGGGACCTTGTACTTGTTATGGTGGCACTGCAGAATGAGTGGATCCTGCCAGAGCCCTTGTCCAGGATCTTGAACCTGGCAGCTGAAAATGAAATTCTGGACCTCCCTTTTGGTTATCTTGCATCCAGAGGATGATGTATCCAACTTGTTGGTGCTTTTCTACTCCTCTAATATTGTCACTCGAAAAAGAGAAGAAGGCTGGGCTCTAAGTAGTATCTGGTTCATTGGAGAGTAAATGTGGAATCATCAGGGAGACAACCTCCTCTATCCAGTGTCCATGCTTCCAAGGTCTGCCCATCCTTTTTTCAGCACAGACAATAGTGGCAGTGGATTTTTCCACTTCATAATTCAATGGTCAACTTACAAATAAAAGAGAAGAAGAAAATGATTAATTACATATTAGAAAAATATAGTATATTTGTTGACACATAAAACGTGTCCTACTCCCCACACCCTGAATGCTGAATTTTTCATTTAAATTAATCTTCATGATAAAAGCAAGTGCAGAGGTTTCTGTGGTCAGAAACCTGTGCCTGTTTTAAATAATAAATGCATCTGCTTTTAGCTTATTGGACAATTCAGTCATTTAAGCAAGTGGTTGAGTAATATTTTCATTTTACTGTTATCACTGTTTTATCTGAAATGCCACAAAAAGTATATTTTTCCCTATGGGATAAGAGTGGGAGTACTCTTTATGCTATTATCCTAAAATGATATATCAGCCAAAAAAATTTGTTTCTCCGATAATAAAGCAAGGAATGTGTAGTATAAAAAAAAAATGTACTTTCTCATACATAGAAATGTTTCAAAGACAAAAAGTAATCTGTATTCATATACTAGAGAATCTGAGTGTACTTTACTAAAGCGAAAGGAAAGCAATTTTAAAGTCTCTCCATAATTCAGAGGCACAGCTCCATTTCAAACTGATAAAAATCATGCTTTGAAGTAACTTAGATGCTTTTGAAAATCATAGCCAGAAGCAAATACCTATTGTCAGGATAAAAGGATCATATCTTAAGGGGAATGATTTTAATCTGTATACCAAAACATGCCAGAGGAATGTACAACTTTGCTGCTTGCTTCGGACAATTTTATTTCAGATTTCATTTGGCACTGATCCTCACTCCCAACAGTTTTCAGGAAGACTTTCTTCTAATCCACAGGAAAAGAAATAAATTAATAATACAACAATAAATGGTAAGGTTTATACTTTGTCTAATGAGATGCAGAAACTAAATAATTTCTGCATATTTGTAAGTTATGACAACGTTTTGAATCTGAGTTTTGAGTAGCTGGAGGACAATATTTATGGCTCAGAACTGGGAAGTTGGCAGGATATCATTCTCCTGATTATATACAACAGACATAATGTCATCCAATCTATACCCTAGAAACTGGCATTAGCTGTTCAGTTAAGCCAGGCAAATAAATGCAAGAAAATATATCAATTAAGTAGCTTTTCCTCATGCTGTTTTACCGTCTGTCTACTTTGACCTGGTTTAAAGTCGTACAAGAACGCATTCACACAGACTCTGAAAGCATATAGCAGTTCTACCACACGGAATGAGCGAGGCACTACTTTATTCTGATGCCCTTTTTAGGGGGCACTCTCCAGGATCCGTGTAGCTATGGGAAGAAAGCTGCTCGTCCAGAGGAAGACACAGTATTCCAAACCTGATGTCACCCTTGGACTAACTCTTTACATTGACCACACTATTAGTTCTGACTGATCTCCTGACCATCAAATGTCACCACGTGATTCCTGTGGCAAATCTGTATTGTGCTTAGCAACAGCATCTTGTCAGTCGTAGTCTTCACAGACAAGCAATTCAGAGTTGTGAGTGTTGGTGGACCTGACAGACGGATACGTACCTGTCCCTCCCCCGCTCTCTGTGTCTGTGATATATGATTTATCTATAGGTGAGTGTATGTATGTATACAAACACACATAGATATAAATGTAAGCAAATGTATATGTAGGTGTGCATATACATGAACTGTTTATGTATGCATTTTTATATAGAGAGAAAATGTGTCAGCTCCGGTAAAAATATATATATAATTTTGTAAGTATTATCTGATAAGAACACCTGCCAGCCAACAAAAGTTAACTTTTGAAGCCGTTTTCGTGTTAGTCCATCGTTTATAGGATGATTGCTCTGTTCACTGCCAGATTTGCAATTAAGAGTAAGAAGCAAGTGGTATGATGATGAGTAACATAATCACTATCCATTTAATTATTCCAAATGTACAGTCACTCTTTCTTTTACCCATCATAAAACAAACAAAGTCCGTTTGCTAAATTAAATGGCTACATGCTAGATTACTAACCCATTTGTTTTCAATGAACTTGAATTTGAGTCACAGGTGTTTTATTTTACACAGAAACATTTCATAACAATATTTATTTACTCAGAGACTTAATTTCAACACATACAGTTCATAATTATCAAAGATATTAAATTTCTAAATGAATTTATAGAATGATAAACTTCCTTTTGTATGTGTTCTTAGGATTTCACATTATGAATTTACGTCTGTTCAGCGTCCTTTTATTTTTCCCTTTACCTGCTAAACTGTGTAAAAACTATACCTGAATCTTTCACATCAGGCATCCTGCACATAATAGCTATCATCCTGCAGCTGGTGTGAGTTAGAAAGAGCTCTCTTTTTTCTTCCTAGAACACAAGCTCTTTGAGTTTAGGTTTCACAGTGGTGCATCCAAATTAATTTACACAATTTTTCCAAGGGACTTAATATATTCTGATTGCACAAACTATCTGGTTTATAATCCTTCCATTTCAGACATCAGAGAAGATGACATAGAAAAGATTACAGTGTTTTACCTCAGAGAGAAAATTCTAAATAAAAAACAAACATAAAATCTGCTAAACCACTGTAAAGAGAAAATAAGAACATCTGAGTGTGTGGGCTTTTTTTTTCGTAAACTTTCCAAATCAGAGAATCATAGAATCATTAAGTTTGGAAAAGACCTCTAAGATCATCAAGACCAACCGTCAGCCCAACACCACCATGCCTGCTAAACCATGTCCTGAACTGCCACATCTACACATTTTATGAACATCTCCAGGGATGGCGACTCAACCACCTCCCTGGGCAGCCTGTTCCAATGCCTGATCACTTCTTCAGTAAAGAAATTTTTCCTAATATCCAATCTGAACCTCCCCTGATGCAACTTGAGGCCATTGCCTCTCGTCCTATCACTAGTTACTTGGGAGAAGGGACGAACTCCTGCCTCACTACAACCTCCTTTCAGGTAGTTTTAGAGAGCAATAAGGTCCCCCCTCAGCTTCCTCTTCTCCAGACTAAATAACCCCAGTTCCCTCAGCCGCTCCTCATAAGACTTTCTCTCCAGACCCTTCACCAGCTTCGTTGCTCAATATGCAAAGATAAAATGGCTGAAATCACCTTTTCCTCCTCTAACCCCACCTCAGTTTTTAACTGAAAAGACCAAGCCCTCAGGTATGTACTGTACTGTAACTCTAGCCGTATTCAAACTGCATGAACTAAGGAGCTGGCCTAGTCAATTTATACAACAGTTATTTTGCTTTTTTAAATACAAGGTTAAATTCTTATAGGCATAAATATTCTACTGGTACAGAAAGTAATTAGGGTAAAATAATGAGAGGGATTCAAATTATCTAACACTTTTAAAGCTTTGTCTTTAAATTTTTGTTTTCAACAATTGCCTTTTTTGTGCATTAAATGTCTGTAATCTTGTTACTTGAAGCAGTGTTATCATTATCAAAGTAGCTTGAGAGAAGGAAACTAATTAGAGAAATTTCAATGACTGTAAGATTCTCTCAGTTTGTGAAAATCCCTAAATGAGCACATAACTTCGGTTGATGAATAAAAACTAAAACATGGCACATTACACTTCTGCAAGAGTGCGAATACATGTGCATATATATTTGAAGAACTAGACTTGCTAAACTAAATCACCTTCTTCAGCACGGTTCACTTCTCATTCTTCCACTAAATGCTGAACTGAGCCCTGGTGCTGCTGCTGCTCCATACCCATCATTTGTGCTGATCACAGAATCACAGAATCACAGAATAGTAGGGGTTGGAAGGGACCTCTGTGGGTCATCTAGTCCAACCCTCCTGCCGAAGCAGGGTCACCTACAGCAGGCTGCACAGGACCTCGTCCAGGCAGGTCTTGAATATCTCCAGAGAAGGAGACTCCACAACCTCCCTGGGCAGCCTGTTCCAGCGCTCCGTCACCCTCAGAGGGAAGAAGTTCTTCCTCATATTCAGACGGAACTTCCTGTGCCTCAGTTTGTGCCCGTTGCCCCTTGTCCTGTCACTGGGCACCACTGAAAAGAGCTTGGCCCCATCCTCCTGACACCCACCCTTCAGATATTTGTAGGCATTTATAAGGTCCCCTCGCAGCCTTCTCTTCTTCAGGCTGAACAAGCCCAGTTCCCTCAACCTCTCCTCGTAGGGGAGATGTTCCAGTCCCCTCACCATCCTTGTAGCCGTCCGCTGGACTCTCTCCAATAGCTCTTCATCTTTCTTGAACTGGGGAGCCCAGAACTGGACAGAGTACTCCAGATGAGGCCTCACCAGGGCAGTGTAGAGGGGAAGGAGAACCTCCCTCGTCCTGCTGGCCACACTCTTCTTGATGCACCCCAGGATCCCATTGGCTTTCTTGGCAGCCAGGGCGCACTGCTGGCTCATGGTTAACCTGTCGTCCACCAGGACACCCAGGTCCCTCTCCACAGAGCTGCTCTCCAGCAGGTCCACCCCAAGCCTCTACTGGTGCATGAGGTTGTTCCTCCCCAGGTGCAGGACCCTGCATTTGCCTTTGTTGAACCTCATCAGGTTCCTCTCTGCCCAACTTTCCAGCCTATCCAGGTCACGCTGAATGGCAGCACAGCCTTCCGGTGTGTCTACCACACCTCCCAGTTTGGTGTCATCAGCAAACTTGCTGAGGGTACATTCTAAATCTTCATCCAGGTCGTTGATGAAGAAGTTAAACAAGACTGGGCCCAGTACTGACCCCTGGGGGACACCACTTGTTACCAGCCTCCAACTAGACTCAGCGCCGCTGATGACAACCCTCTGAGTTCTGCCATTCAGCCAGTTCTCTATGCACTTCACCGACCACTCATCCAGCCCACACTTCCTCAGCTTCCCTAGGAGGATATCATGGGAGACTGTGTCGAAAGCCTTGCTGAAGTCGAGGTAGACAACATCCACGGCTCTCCCTTCGTCTACCCAGCCAGTCATGTCATTGTACAAAGCTATTAGATTGGTCAGGCATGATTTCCCCTTGGTGAATCCATGCTGACTACTCCTGATAACCTTCTTTTCTTCCACTTGCTTCATGATGGCCTCCAGGATAAGCTGCTCCATCACCTTTCCCGGGATGGAGGTGAGGCTGACTGGCCTGTAGTTCCCTGGGTCCTCCTTCTTGCCCTTTTTGAAGATTGGAGTGACATTGGCCTTTCTCCAGTCCTCGGGCACCTCTCCTGTCCTCCAGGACCTCTCAAAGATGATGGAGAGTGGCTCAGCAATGACATCCGCCAGCTCCCTCAGCACTCGTGGGTGCATTCCATCGGGGCCCATGGATTTGTGGACATCCAGATCACTTAAGCGATCCCTCACACAGTCCTCCTCGACCAAGGGAAAGTCGTCCTCTCTGTAGGCTTCTTCTCTTACCTCCGGGGCCTGGGATTCCTGAGGGCCAGTCTTAGCACTGAAGACTGAAGCAAAGAAGGCATTCAGTAGCTCTGCCTTCTCCGCATCCTCCGTCACCAGGACACCCGCCTCATTCAGCAGCGGCCCCACGTTGTCCCTAGCCTTCCTTTTGCTGCTGATGTAGTTGAAGAAGCCCTTCTTGTTGTTTTTGACATCCCTTGCCAGCTTCAATTCCAGGTGAGCCTTGGCCTTCCTCGTGGCATCCCTGCATGCTCTCACTACATTTCTGTACTCTTCCCAAGTGGTCTGTCCCTCTTTCCACATTCCATGGACCTTTCTCTTCTGCCTGATCTCTGCTAGAAGCTCCTTGTTTAACCATGCAGGTCTCCTGCCTCCTTTGCTAGATTTCTTTCTCAGGGGGATGCATTGCTCCTGTGCATGGAAGAAGTGACGTTTAAAGAGTGACCAGCACTCATGGACCCCCCTGCCTTCGAGAGCCCTGGCCCACGGGATTCCTCCCAGTAGCTCCTTGAAGAGGGCAAAGTCAGCCCTCCTGAGGTCCAGGGTTTTGATCCTGCTTATTGCCCTGCTTCCTCCACGCAGGATCCTAAACTCAACCATTTCATGGTCACTGCAGCCGAGTCTACCTCCAACCTTCACATCCTCCACCAGTCCCTCCTTGTTTGTTAACACAAGGTCCAGCAGCGCACCTTTCCTTGTTGGTTCCTCCACCACTTGCATCAGAAAGTTATCATCGATGCTCTGTAGGAACCTCCTGGATTGCGCCTGCCTAGCTGTATGGTCTTCCCAGCTGATGTCAGGGTAGTTGAAGTCCCCCATGAGAACCAGGGCCTGTGACTGTGAGGCTGCTTGCAGCTGCCTGTCAGCGCTATACTCGTTATGCATCTACACATCTGGCTGCCAAAACTCACACAAGTTGCCATCACGACGTACGTAGCAAACCCCATCCTCCCAACCCCCGGCGTATTAATGAGTTTGTTTGTTTAGCAAGAAGCTCTGGTCTCTATTCAATATTGCCCAGCTTTTGACAAATTTATGAAAAGCTTTTGGAAATACATAACCTTGTGTAAAACAGCTGGAAAAATACTCAGTTTAATTTAGCAGCATTTATCAGTTCTATTGGATAAATATGGCTGTAACTCTGCCCTCAATTTGAATAAACATTTCCCGTAATTAAAGACTAAAGTTTGATTGTGCGTAATCTGTTTACTTTTATAGGTAAAAGAGAATAATATTGTTTGCATGCTTTTTCACTGGGATCCCTTAGGAAACCAATAATATATTTTCATTTTTTATAACAAACTCCGTCCTTTCCATTAATTAAACAATGGTATCAGCACTACACTGTAGACAAGGCTTGTTTTGCAGGGTCTTGTTGTCCCCATTTGTCATGTCCAAGTAAGACCATTGCATTTTAAAGATAAGAGGCCAGGAAAATCAGCTTTCTAACTGGTGCTTTCATGTGAATCCAGCGTTCATTGTCTCCCTGTACATATTCACAATTGATTCATTACTTTGGACATACTATTTCTGTGAACAAAACATGTATCTGAAAAGAAGTATTCTGTTTGTTTAATTGTATACTTCATCTGAAGAAAGATATCAAGCTTGCCAAACTTTCTCAATCTGTAACTGAGACACTGGATCCTGCAGCTTGAAAGGTTGGTTCCGTGTACTGACTTCCTTCGAGGTTTTAGCTCAAAGCAAGTCTGATGCACCAAGCGGCAGCGCTCGCAGGTACCACAACTGTCTGCCCCGAGGCACACATCGCTGCTCCGTGCACATTCCTGCCTACTTCTCTTACTCCGGGGAGTTATTTCCTGCTGGTTCACACCTGCAGCAAATTAGAGCTTTTGTTCATATGTACTTACACATTGCCAAGGACAGGGAGACTAACTGCTACTTAATGTGGAAATTTTGCCATTGACTTCACTCAGCACAGGATCAATCCCTGCTGCCATAGCCCTGAACCATGTAAGACAAGCAATATCATAAGAAAAGCACATTTACAGAGAACTAAACTCATGATCTACTCCTTAGTTAGTGACTTCAGTTCTGCAGCGTAACACCCCATACTGCTCTCAGGTATACAGCAGCGTCCAGGCTAAATCAACAGCACTAGGAAAAAGAACCAAGCAAACAAGACCCTACCAAACTCCAAACCCTGGTCTTGCATACCAGCACCTACAAATTGCACTAGCATCTCTGCAAATTGCACCTAAGATTTGCTTTTGAGCTGCAAGCCCTGTGTCACCAAATAACTCTCATTTGAACTGCATTGGAATGACTCTTCAAAGTCTAGGTATAATTTCACTGAAAAGTCTCACCAAAGTAATATAAACTCCTTGATACATCATTTTTGTAGCAGTAAACGGGAACCAAATTAGAGTGCTCTATAGAGAAATCACCCTACAAGAATATTAGTATAAATATTTCGTGTTTTGATTTCTGTGTACAGAAAATAGTGTTTACGGTACTTTCAAGTAAATACTAGCCACTGATTTTGAGCACTTGTAAACACATATTCAGAAAAATGTAATTTGAGGAAATATTATGACCAGATTGAAACATAGTAGTCTTTATATAAAATTCATATTAATAAAATACATAGAATGCAAAGTAATATATAGAATTCAAAGTAGTCTACGCAGACAATTTTTCTACAGGCTGTTATTTTTAAACCAGCATTTTTACGTAGTCTAGCAGTAGACGATGTCATTCTAACTTCAGCATTTTTTTAATCCTCGATCTTCATAAATTCTCATAATATGGATTTAGTCAAAGCATAGAACTACTTAGTTTGAATCACAAGCTTATGTCCAAATATTTATGTCAGACTAATTTAAGGACTTGGGATCTCAGAGTTGTACCTATGTAAGGTGTGTGGGTGAGGGATGGAATTTTTTCAGCTGCCTCAAAGTTAGGTGTCTGGATTAAGCTTTCGTCTTCTTTTCAGCTGCTGGACAGAACAAGTATCCACAGGGCAACTTTTCCCATCCCACCACAGGAATGCAAGTAACAATAATGTTGAGATGGCTGACGTGTTAGATAAATCCTGCCTTTGAAATAATTGTGATACACCCATATATGATGCATTTCTTATAACAACAACAACAACAAAAACCTGAAGAAAGCCTCTGATTTTCAAGTGTGAGCTAGTGTTTGACGTTTGAAGGATTTATTGAGTTTTCTAGTCCAAAACAGAAGTTAAAGGCACAATTGCAAACTAGAATTTGGTTTGAAATTCATAAATTATAATGAAAACAAAGCAAGTTATACAATTTAAAAAAAACCCTGGATATGATGCGTTGTAATTCACAAAACTGAAAAAATAATTCCTAAAATAAGCAGGTTTTTAAAATACAATCTATTTTCCAATGTTATAACTTGTACTCACATGTTAGTAGTTAAAACAAATGCACCTATTTACTACAAAAAATAATTTCCCACTTTGTTACCATTTCTGTTTTCCCTTATGATGGCATGATGTTAACCTGTTTGTTAAAGAAATAAAGTAGTATCCCCTAAAGGAATAAAGTACTAAAGCATAATATAGGTCTTTAAAACTACATGCAGGCAGCCTTAGCTTGTGTGTAGCTGTAGCAACTACCTTTCTTCATGGAAAAATGAGTGATTCAGCAGTGTTATGGTTTTCCCCACTAAAAAACAGTTCTAAATTAATCAGTGTTTAATCGTCTTTAGAGAGTAACTTCTTGCTAACAAGTTAGTCAAAACAAATAGATAAAATGCAAAATGCAGAACCTTTATGTGTGTATACTCGAAGTTTTCCAGTAATTTAGAGAAAAAACATGTTGTCTGAATCAAAACTTTATTTCAGCATTGTTCTTGCAGACCAATGGAAAACAATGAAATAAAAGTAAATTGATCAAAACCAACTTTGCATAAATAAACTGGTTTTGACATTATTTACCCCCAAACCTTTGATTAATTACTATAATGTAAATCAGTACTTTATTACTTATGGTTTTACAACAGTCAGTGTGATTAACATTACTTGAAACACAGAGAAACTGAAGACAAAAAAATGTCAAAATGCTTGCTCAAAAGATATATAGAAAAGTGATAAAGCCAATAGTAATACAGAAGGGGTAAAAGATTTATTTTTTTAAGGAGCACCATGTAGGAAGTTGGAAGGAGTGGGAATTTGCTGGAAACTGCAAAGTAGCTTTGCAGATCATTAGCAGCAATGTAGCCTCCTTTCTACCAATGAAGGATAGGATGGCAAAGATAGGAGGAGGGAAGCTCTTCTCAGTAGTAAAATTTAAGGAAGAGGAGAGACAACCAGGAACCAGATGAAATGCAAAGACAGGATGATACACAGGAAACATGAGAATGTCTACAAGGCACTGTGATCCTTTGGCAGGAATAAAACAGATGGGAGACAGTCTGATACTCACTACAACATCAAAAGAGTCGGGTCTTTGTGGTTAGAAATTAAGAATAAAGAGGCCTGCCCATTGAGCAGATTCAGACACAATAAAGATTTAAGATACTGACTGTGGACTGCAAAGGATTCAAATGGAGAAAAATCATTGACTGCTCTTCATGTCCAGCCAAACAACTTCCAGATTTCCACTGAAAACCTTGACTAATTAGCAGACACAGGCAAAATTCATAAAAGTGGGAAATCAGTGAACACAAGAATCCAGCACTTCTCATCGCTGGAATCTGACTGCCAATAGAGTTTTAGGAAGTTTCAGTGAGGCAGAAAAGACTTGCTGTGATTATTTAAATTGGTATTTGGGGTTATAAATCCTTCAGAAGTGGAGCCCGCAGGCAGCAGTCTTTTGGAAATCTAGATCTAGATAACAAGGCTGAACAGAAGACATAAAGGAGATGTCCAACTTCTGGGAGGTATTTGGAGGAAAAGGACTGTTCTCAACAGATGGAGTTGATTCTAAGTATGCAAGTAAGCCCGGGTATCTAAGATCAAAGCTGGTCCTTCAGCTTTCTTTTTTTTTCTTTTTTTATCTGAGAGTCTCAGATAATCAGTCTACTTGCATTTAGTAAAGAAGAGAAAAACTGATAAATGGAGTGGTAAATGGTACAGAAAATGAAGAGTAGTATTCTAGGAGAATGAAAATATGAACAGTGATAAGAGTGACAAGGGCAGAAGTCAGGGATATAAGACAGAGGAAGATTGCCTTATGCAGCCAGGAAATTGGATGAACTCAAGAGAAAATAACTAATATATCTTTACATTAATGCAAAGACCTCTGAAAGTAAAATGAAAGACTTAGAACTGCTGGTGTAAGATATGGAAAAAAGACAAAGTTTAAGATGATGTGTAGTATTCTGGAAGCTGCTGCTGAAAGCTTTAATTAAATCAGAATTGAGCATGAATAAAATACATTTTAATTAAAATAATTTTTTGAGGTGGTGGTGGAAGATTTTTTTAATAATGGCATAAGTCTACTATAAACCCGCAGTATAGGACACTAATATGAAGAAAATAATGTTACTGGCAAGATAAATACTACTGTAGCCTGTGTCATACAGACAGAAACTACAGACAGCTTGAAGAGACAATATTACTATCAACAGCAACTACACCTGAGTAGGGCATATGATAGATTTTTCTTTTTTACAAATAATTAACGAAGCAAAAATAGGTTAATATTAGCTTGTTTTGGGGAACAGTGAAATCATAAAGGAAAAAAATCAGTTGGAGCTGAGAGATCACTAGCTAGTTCGACTGCATAAACAGAATGGTTAAGTAATTCTGCGATTAACATTTCTGGTTTTAGAGAAGCCAATAGGAAGAATGTAGGAAACTTACCAGGGAAGTTTGCAGACTTACACAGTGAAGAAGTCCAGAATCTGCTTAAGTAAAATATGCAAAAATTATGAGAGTTTGCTTGAGTTTTCTGCAAAATTGGTGGTGTAACTCGTGGTGGCAAAAGGAGCTTTCCTAATGAGAATGATTAAAACGGAGCAAACCTCAACAATAAAACTTCCATTTCTGCGTAGCTGGAGACAGTTGAGGGAGGAAAAAGCCACATTATTTCCATCCCAGAATACCAAAAGTACAGTGCATAATATGTTTTAATACATGTTTTTAAGAATTTTCTTAGCAATTTTTGAAAATTAATAAATTAAAGTCAAGGATCACAAATATGTCTGGAAGTAAATACATTTAAGGGTAAACAGTGAGACTACTCATTCGATTTCAATCATACACATATTTTTCAATCGAATTTGAAAGAAAATGTAGCCAAAGAAAGAAATGAAAATAAGCAAGTTCTGTATGGATTTACTAAGTATAATTCATGCATATGAGCTTCATATTTTTCTTTTATAAACTAGTATTATCTTTTAACTATAGGAATTTTGTCTGAAATTTATGAAGTATTTGTTATAATATGGGAAATTGTACCTGCACTGCTCTTAATGCTCTTCTGTATACATCTACCATTTACCACTGCTGGAGACAGACAGTGTTCAGATGGACCTTTGTTCTGGTCCTATATATAACTGGAGACAACGTGTGCTACTTCGGCGTTGTACTGTGCATGAGCTACTTAGTCTTTCACAGAGATCTAATAAATTACCTCAGGGATAACACTTCACTATTACAATATTGTAGTCAACTATCACGCCTGCTCCTTTTAAGACTCAAGCTGAGATCTCTTCATGATGTGCATGACGAACATGTATGAGGATAGTTTTGTATTATCTTTCATTGCTCTAAAAGACCTCAGTTTTATACACCCTGCCAAAACAAAGGAAGAAAGGGATAGCATTACTCTCCATAAATACGTGATGATACATAAAACAGAAAGACAGAAAACAGTTTAAGAACTTTTTGGCACAAGAAGAAATGATGATGAATAGGCTGTGACTGGATGTTTGAAGAAGGTCTCTAACCACCACAGGAGAGAGGTTCTGGAGAAACTTTTCAGCAAGATGCAGTGGTGAAATCTAAGTAGTTTTAAGACTGAACATGATAAACTTAGGGATGAGTTTACACAGGTAGGTTGACTAGGATATCATGGAACTGGATTAGCTAATGCAAGTTGTCCCCTCCAGTCTCTTACTCCTGTGAATGAAACACACATCTCGGTCCTCACTCCTTGACCTTAACTGACGGCCCACAGCTAAATTCTAATTCTGTGAAGATCCTATAAGCTTACATTTCCTTGGATTTGCTTTATGATTGTAATGTATTAAAATGAAATTATTTCAAATGAATTGCTTGTGTCTTTTGACAGGAGGATCAAGTGATGGTTGATTCATAAGGTATTCAGATTGAGGCATATGGAATACACCAGTCCCTTATACCACAGATTTTTAAGAAAATTCCTTGCGGGAGTAAAAAAGTAATTTCCACTTGCCCATCATTAACTAAGTATGAAAGAGCATGTGTAACACACGGGCAAAATCTAACGTGGATTTCATGTTATCATGAAATATGCCAGTTATTATGCTGCAAGTAGAGAATGATAGCTTCTGTGAGCAGCGATAGGTGATAGGATTACAGACATGAGTGGAGCCTTATGTTTGCCCTTGCCGGTCCTGAGATTAAGAAACGCATTTGGATTTTCTCAGCCTAGAAGCCTGTGATCTGAGGTCATATGTTAAAATACATTGCCAAACTAGTTTGCTTTGAAATCTCACTAAGACACAGCCACAAATATTCTGCATCCTTTCTTTAAACTACAGTTTTCTTCATGCAATGTACAGATTAACATAGACTTAGCCCATGTTATCCTAGATCTGTGAATTTTAGAATACATTTTGGATGAGGCTAGGATTTTGTTCTAGCTCATCTCATTATGAGATGATAAAAACCACCAAAGTATAGCAAAAGGATAAATTTACAACAGTCTACCTAGCTCAAATGTAAGGAACAATTCTCAGTATTGTGCAGTTTCGGGCAAGAATTGAACAAAAATGTCATTCACAACTGAGTACTCCAAATGTGGTATATAGTGTGGTTCCATGAGCAAAAATAATTTTCTTTAGAGAGCTATTCTGCAAGCTTTAAAAAAAACCGAACAAATTTCCTGCCATTTTATCATTTTATCACTTCAAGACTTACAGTACATCCATGAACAGATCACTATGCTCAGCTGTATACTGGACTATTATGTGATGCATATGTGTGTGTGGCATAAAAGATAATAATAATGGTTTATATTAACTTAATTTTAAATGTGCTAAAGCTGAGTATATGACAAGGTGAAAGCATTAGACTTTTATTTAAACATTTAATTTTGTGAGTTGTCTGTTGCAACACAAATTTACACAGACCTCTGATGCAAAGAAAACAATTCAATAAGCTGCTGGGTTTTTTTTATTTTCAAAGTAATTATTGTCTTAGCCCAGCCCTAGCAATGACACTCATGACTGTGACATCTTTCTTCTTCTGTTTTCTGGAGCAGAGGATTTGTTCTTTTCCCTATGTCCTGGATGGCCATGTTAGAACACTCTGTACAAATGCGCATTTACCTGCCTAAATGCATTTAAAAATCTCTTGTGGATAGCTTGCATTTGAACATCCTATGCTATTTATTCCTTGCTGTCACAAAAATTAATTTATCATTGATTCAATCTGTAAAAGAATCTTTTGGGGATTTTTGAAAGTAAACCCTCTTCTTTTGTCTGAATATTGCATTCAGTTATTTACATAGTATTCTGAATTGCAGTAATTGAAATAATAGTCCCTACCTGTTGCATTCTATCATAAAAGTATTAACTTATTAAAAAAATACATCCCAAACAATTTTCTGGAAAGTGTGTCACCTCGGATACAACACATCATGAGAGGAAATTATTTTTAACCCACGCACGGTTTTGAGCTGCTACAATATTTTTGTTCTAGTCTCAGTATGTTTTGGGAATCAGAAAGTACTTCCCCTGGGTATGATTTTATTGGTATCATTTAATGATTTTATGTCAAACACATTGGTCTTCCGGATTTAAACAGAGAATATATATTTTCTGAGATCCTCATAATGTCGTATACAGATGAACATAAGACATGGAATCATTCCTTAGTAGGCAGTATATTCTGTATTATTTTCAAAAACAAAATTCATGTTTATAGCTACAATGACACTTTACATGATACTTCATATCTATCTGAACAATATACTCAATGTTGTTCCTTCTCTAAAATAAGGTACTTATTTTATTCTGTTGAAGAAATGATGGTCAATGTACCATTCCACTAATTATACCTAAACTTTCAATTTAGTGAAAATTAAATTTGAAATAGAATGCAAAACTTAACTACCCAAACCCTCTACTCACAATGTTCCTGGAACTGAATATTTTAGTCTCTATACGCACCCAAGTCTTGCAATGCAAGATATCTCTGGAGCTATTCAAAACCTGCCTGGACGAGGTCCTGTGCAGCCTGCTCTAGGTGACCATGCTTTGGCAGAGATGTCGGACTAGATGATCCACAGAGGTCCCTTCCAACCCCTACTATTCTGTGATTCTGCAACACACTTTGATTTGCTCCAGACTGGGGAGAATAAGATGCCTTCCTAAATGTCTCCAGAACACAAAACCAGCGGTGCAGTAAGCAGAGCCATGCTTACTATGTCCAAAGGAATGATTCATGTCCCACAGGATGAGGAAAAATCTCCTACAGAATCCTGACCAGATGCCATCTCCTGGATAACGAAGAGCAGCCAGCACGATGCTGCAACAAGAAGTCATGGTCATTCATCGGTGGTTCTGTATCAAAGTTCCTCAACATGTTCATTGTCACAAAATCAGTGAAAATAGGCAACTCTGATAAAACATTTTTATTGGTTGTTTTTTGTAATCTTTCTGCTATTGTTGGAGACAAAGCTTTTTTTTTAGTTCCATGAATAGATTAGTTGTTAACCAAACAGGTTACATTTAAAATAAAAATTTTAATTTGAAAATGGCCATAAGTGATTTAGAATTACTGGATCATGAGGCTTTTTGAAAAATATGGAAAAAATAGGAATGATAGCTTCTTGAAAACTGTAATTAAGACTCCAATGTATAATATGTTACAGAGTTGACATTTTAGCTTTGTCCAGAATCTCTTTCACTGTTTTGCAATTGTGGCTAATGTTTGTATAACCTATTTCATTTTTCTAGTTAATGTTCATTTGCTGGGGGATTTCTTAGCTCTTCAGCCTCATTCTCAACCCACTCAACCATATAATTTTTAAAAGTTTGATGTCTTGAAATTTGATTTGTATAGACATAAATTCTTGTAGTTATTATATCTGTTGTTTTATATTCAAGCAAAGAATATGTAGCTGGGTGCCTGCTAGCTTTCTACACTGCTGTCATCAACCTAATTTTGGTGATTTCTAAATTGTCAAAGATACAGAGAATGACTCCATTATCAGAATTATATCTTCATTTTTCACATTTTTCACAAGTAGCATAATCATCTATGTTAGATATTAACTGCTAAAATGTGACTTTATATATAAACCTCCTGCTTAGTTTGGATAATAATATGTTTTACTCGTAATGAACCACGTGGTGCTTTAAGCATCTGTGATTTGCACACCCTTCCAATGTCCTGTTTTATCACTCAATAGGATACCATTGTTTCACATTTGGAAGTATCAATAATTTTTTCTTCACTAGATGACAGAAGGGCACATATATTCTGGCCAGATTTCTATGACAGCTCATAACTTCCAGGACTTCATGTCTCATGTTATTCCCTACTAGAATGAGGTACACTGCAACTTCTTAAATTAGCTGCCAGAGTTGTCTAAATATACATATTTAAGAGACAAAGCCTGAAGGCAAGATTTAACTTTTAGGACATTCCTCTCTCAGCATGATACAAACAGCAAGGATGGCAGGAATTGCATCAGCCACTGTCTTGCTCTCTTACACTCATGTGGCAAGGCCATACAAGACCAAGGCTGAGATTATCATTATTAACACACACTTCAACAAGGCCAAGTGCCGAACCTGCACTTCGGTCACAACAACCCCATGCAACGCTACAGGCTTGGGGAGCAGTGGCTGGAAAGCTGCCCAGAGGAAAAGGACCTTGGGGTGTTGGTCGATAGCCGGCTGAACATGAGCCAGCAGTGTGCCCAGGTGGCCAAGAAGGCCAACAGCATCCTGGCTTGTATCAGGAATAGTGTGGCCAGCAGGAGTAGGGAGGTGATCGTGCCCCTGTACTCGGCATTGCTGAGGCCACACCTTGAGTACTGTGTTCTGTTTTGGGCCCCTCACTACAAGAAAGACATTGAGTTTCTAGAGCGTGTCCAGAGAAGGGCAATGAGGCTGGTGAGGGGTCTAGAGAACAAGTCTTATGAGAAGCGGCTGAGGAAACTGGGGCTGTTTAGTCTGGAGAAGAGGAGGCTGAGGGGGGACCTTATTGCTCTCTAAAATTACCTGAAAGGAGGTTGTAGTTTTGTTGGAGAGGAGAGGCGGGTGTTGGTCTCTTCTCCCAAGTAACTAGCGATAGGACAAGAGGAAATGGCCTCAAGTTGCATCAGGGGAGGTTCAGATTGGATATTAGGAAAAATATCTTTACTGAAAGAGTGGTCAGGCATTGGAACAGGCGGCCCAGGGAGATGGTTGAGTCCCCATCCCTGGAGGTGTTCAAAAAATGTGTGGATGTACCACTTCAGGATATGGTTTAGTAGGCATAGTGGTATTGGGTTGACGGTTGGACTTTAGGATCTTAGAGGTCTCTTGTAACCTATGTTTCTAGGATTCTGTCATTCTATACAGTAATTACAAGCAACAGAAAACTGCTGCAACCACTTCTTCCTGCAGTGCCCTTGCAGAGTTACAGAAATGCTATGCACTGAAATCTTCATGCATCTTCCATCAAAAACCAGTGAAATTTCATTACTGCAAAGTGTAGGAGCAACTACTGCAGCTTACAACTGCTCACAGCAGTTGGCAATATCTAAACAGATCTCTTGCCACATAACCATTGCCCGGTATTTCTAAAATCACAGTGGCTTCTCCCCTGATCCAAGATACACCGCTCACCATTTGTGAAAGAACCACATCGAAGTCTACAATTTTTTTTTGCATATTTGGTAAGAACACTTAGGAATACAACTGTTATGCTTGTTTGCTTGTCCAAGGAAGTCTGCTTGCATCATCAGGTTGTTCTACAGCGAGAAGCATTGTAGGGTCAGATTGAAATGTCATCCTGCCTGAAATGTTCTCATTTTTGAAGGATAAGTGAAGTTAGGAGAGAACAATCTTGGGTTTTTATCTATGTAGCGGTTCCCATTAATGCATTCAGAAATGCGATTGCAATCATTTGGATGTATTATAATAAGCTGAGAAGCTATTCAATTGTCCAGAACTGGAGTTTCAGTACTTCTTGAGAGTTTCTGTCTGATGATAATTGCAAACCTGAAGCACACCTACAGACAAAATTATGAACAGGTTTGAAGAGCGAGTGGAGCGGTGCTAAAAACTTGTGTTGGGGGTTAATTTGCACTAAGTTAAATGCTGAACTGAAAAATATAAATGGCAACCCAAAGTAGAAAATCTAAAAATTTTCTATTTTGACAGCACATAATTAAGTGATGCTGTCTAAAACTGAGGTTGGCATTGACAAATTATAGTAACAAAGTCAAGCATGTTTTCTTAATCAACTTCTAACAGAGTTTGAAATTAACACAGGATCAAAATTCAGGCTGAACATGATCCTTAGAACAATCATCTTGCTGTGTAAGCACAAAACTCTGGACTTGCTATTGACAGCATACCTGACAGGGTATTGTGTGTAGAATCTGCATGCTTAGTGTGCCTCAAATCATAGTTCAAAACCTCTAAAAATAAAGTATTGATGTAAAGCAGTCTTCCAGAGACTCAAGTCATCACGGTACAGCTGCAGCAGACTGGTCAAATGGATAGTATAGCTGATAATTACTCGTGTAACTCAGTTTACAATCCACAATATTCTGAAGCAATAGCTTAAGCTAAAATTCAGTGCTGAGCTAATACCGAGACAAAGAGAGAACATTAACAACAGCGACAGATTCAAAAGGTGCAAGATGCAGTATTATCTAATTTCACATTTAGCAAGCACGTGAAAAAGTGTCATTTGTATGCACTGAGAATGTTAGTGGCACTGTATACAAAACATTTACAAGAAAATCTTGTTTTTTATTGAAGCACTATGCAACACATTTTATGGAGAAGTCCAAAACGGTTCTGTACTGGGAATTCAAGCCCTGGACTACGAACCTGAGGTATGATTTTAGACCAGTAATAATGACAGTGACTTACAATTGCTTCCATCCAAATTTATGAGTGTACACTCACTCATACTTATTACTATTTTGGAATGTGCTTGTCTACTTCATTCTAGTTACAAGAATGTTCTTCCTAACTTTCACCTATTACTGAATGGCACACCATCAATCTAAGGAATACAACTAGTTCAGGACAGAGGAGATTTTTAAAGAACTTGACACATTATTAAGATTGTAGTTATTTAACAGTTACAACAAGTGTTACAATATTTTTTTATTCAGTGGCTTATTTCATACATATTTACTTCCAATAAAATTATAAAATGATGTGTTATATTTAAAATCCCGATGCAAATGACAAGATAGTAAAACCCAGCAGAAAAATAAAACTGGCATAACTGCTACCTAAAACATTTTTTTCCAAACAGCGTACACTCATTTTCTCTGCTTGTGCAATTTTCATTTAAAGTTTTGACAAGGTAGAGCTTTTGTACATCAGCTTTGCTTTAGAATGTTTTTTCTCACACTGGCATTTCTTGCTTTCTGCTTTGATCGTTTCTCTCTGTCCTCAAACCTCCTGAGTCACAAGCACAGACACACCGAGAGTCTGAGCAGCAAATGAGGCTTTCTCTGTGTGCGTGTAGGCCCGTAACTCAGCTTAGAGAACGACAAGGTTCCCTCCAATGTAGCTCAATCTTGTAACGGCTAAACTGCAAACCTTGTGCCCACCAGTGGTTTCTTGTGTTTAAAAAAAAGAAATTGCAAAAAATCAGTAAGCTGTTTCTGTTCCATATTTTTGTCATTTGCACCCAGAAGCAAAAGTGGAAATCTTTCTACACTGGAAGTGGAATCGCTTCTATAGTTTTGAAGACAAAACACCTGCACTTTGAAGATTAAACCAGTGTGCAATTTGAAGATGGTTGTTTTAAGTTCCAATAAACCTAACAAAAAAGATTACAAGCACAGAAGTAAAATATACCCCGTTTACAAGAAGTGCAGGAAAAATACCCTAGTCCGTCTGTTCTGAATGTAGATTGCTAGTTTGCAGAAAGTCTGAAGAAGAGGGTAAGAATGCTACTGAATGTTACAATGGGGTATTTTACAAGGAACTGCAAAAAATTGTAAATAGCTGATGATATGTTTGGTGGATATTAAAAGTTGAATGATACCTTCCCCATGATAAAATTAGAGGCATAAAATAATTGAGAACATGATCACAGATCTAAGCTCATCATTAAGTGTACACAGAATTTAAAAGGATACAGGAATGACCTTTTCCTGTGTCAATATCTATGCAGTCATGTGATAACATTATTAGATAATTTACTAAATAAAAATATCACTCATGATCTAGCAATAGAAAGCATAAATTCTTCCTCTCATTAGTACCTAGTATAAAAGAAGTTTAGTTCACAATTAGAATCTTACTGAAGGTAAGTTCATTTTTACTGAGTTCCAAATAGCATTCAATCATTAGGTGTAAAATATGTTGTTAACAGGACCGTTTTTACACATAATACGTTGTGGAAATTATTAGTTAAGTGTACTAGCAACAGTAATGAAGAATGCACAATACCACGACAAATCGCTTTTCATAATGAAGTAGAAATGGGAAAAAAAATTGGCATCAGAGCTTTCTCAGTAAAATACGATGGAAATGCCGGTCAGCTAGGCAGACTAACTTCGTAACTCTTTGAAGAAAAATGTCTCCTCCCTTCATGCGGTGCAGGAAAGTCACACATTTTTATTCAGCATGTGTTAGGACTGAAGTTGTCGCAACAATTATTCGCAGAGTAAATATTAAGGCAGTTCTCCCTCCACTCCACCGGACCTACCTTCACCAAGGCCAGCACGCCTTCCCCCTCCTGCCGCGCCTTTCTCTCAGCTTTACCGCCAGCCTTCCCTTCCACCCAGAACCGATACGCACGCTTGCTTTCTTCAAAAAAACACACAAGTAAAGAAAAAAAACCAAATCGGTAGAAGGGCAGCGGACAGACTTAATGACAGAACATTTAGGGCATGTGTTAAGGGGAAACACCATCTCCATGTGGCTGCGGCAGCAGCCTGGGCTACAGGACCTGCGCACCGCCTGGTACCGGCTGCTGCCTCCCGCCCTCCCCCGGCCCCCTCGGTGCCCCGACCCTCCGGGCTCGCCCCACCAGGCCTCCATCCCTCGCCCCCAGCGGCCTCCGGGCCTCCCACCCGCAGGTGTGCCCGCTGCGGGCGCCCCGCCGCCGCCCTCAGCCCGCCCTCGCCGAGCCCTCTTCCCTCCACAGGCCCGCACCCCCTTCCCCAGGGAACACCTCCACGTTCCCTCAGGAGCCCGCACTCCCGCGCCTGCCTCTCGCCTCCAGCCCCCGCCGGCGGCCACCTCCCCACCCGCGCCCCGCCACACCGCCAACGCGAGCCCCGGGGCGGGCGGCGGCCGCTCGCAGCCCGCATGTGGGGCAGACGGGGCTCGGCGACACCGCGACCGCCACGGGGACGGGCGGGGGCGACAGGGGACGGGGCTCCCGCCGTGCTCGAGCGCGGCCGCAGGGCTTTTGGCGCGGCGGCGCGGCCGGCGGGCCTCTCCCTCCTCCTCCTCCTCCTCCCGCTGCTGCCGCCGCCGCCTCCTCCCCGCCCGCCTCCGGCGACGGAGATGCTGCTGCAGGAGGGGGGGGGGGGCTGCTCCTCCCTGCGTCAGGAGGTGCGGCTCCCCCGGCCGGCGCTGCCCTCCCCCTTCCTCTCCCCCCGCCGCTTTTATGTCTGTCTTTAAACGCCGCCGCCGCAGCGAGGGCTGGGCACACGTGCCTGCCGCCGCCCGCCCTCCGCGGAGCCCCGCATCCGTACGGCCCCGCTTGCCGCCCCGCGCCCGCGGGGGCACCCGTCCCCCCCACCCCGTCCCCGCAGCTGGAGCCTGGCGAGCCCCGCGGGCCGAGGTAAGGCCAGGCCGGGCGAGGCGCCGGCTGCGGAGGGCAGGCTGCGCTCCGCTGCGACCCTCGCGTTCCCAGCCCCGCCGTGCGGCGGGGGCAGCGCGGCCGGCCCGGTGCCGGTGCCGCCGGGCGGGAAGGGGCAGGACGTGCGGCGGGCGGGGGGCCTCTTTCCCTCCGGCCCCCGCCTTCCTGCGGGGAGCAGGGGGGCTCCCCCCGGCCCGCCGCCCCGGGGAGGCCGCCTGCGCCCCGGCGCCAGCCGCTGGCTGGCAGGGGAGAGCGGCCCCGACCCCGCGGGAGACAATAGCGAGCGCCCGCTGGAAGCCGCCCGTGCGTTCTGACGCAGCGGTAGGTGATGGGGGTGCACGGGGCCGGTTTTCCTGCAGTATTTATTATTATTATTATTACTGTTGCGGGGGCGGGGAATTTACATCCTTTCCCTACCGTGAGCGGAAGAAATTTTATTCATCTCCCGCGTGTTGCGTGAAACACGTTGGATGCCGGCGCAGCGCGTGTGTCGGGGGGGCCCCGCCGCGGGAGCACCCGGCCGGTGCGCCTGGCTCCGCGGGCGGCGGGGACCCGGGGGTGTCGGGGCCGGCGGGCGGGGGGGACCCGGGGGTGCCGGGCGCGGGTCCCTCCCGCCGCCCGCGTGCCCGTCCCCGCGCGGGCTGGGGGCCGGTGCACCCCGGTGTCGGCCATGTTTGGGTGGGTGTGGTGACGGTAGCGAGCACCTTCCCTCAACCTTTGTGCGGCTTGGATTGGTTTTTTCTGCTCAGGATTTTAAGCGTTGGAGCCCTCTGCGTGCTACGGCGTGCCCGCGGAGTAGATTCATACCTACGCTTCTCTCCCAGTGATATATTTTTTTTTTCTCTTCCGTTTCATATTAATTCTTATTTCCCATCCCCGTATCGGCTGGATTTGTTCCGATTTTTCTAGTATTAGAGCGAACTGGAATTTCTTTGCGAGGCTTTGCTTTTGTTGTGGAAGTAAACGAGGTGACTGAAGCGTGTCTGCTCTGTCGCACTGACCTGCCACATGAGAGGTCGCGGTGGGATTTGTTCATTTAAGTGAATTGTACTTTGTTTTACTTGTGAAAGATGTTGTAGTCAGCACCTCATCCTCATCAGCCATTTTATTTTTGGTGTGGTATTGCTACGTAACAATCTTGCTGCTGTAGTATTGATTTCTAAGAGAAGCCTTATTATTTTTAAATAGTATGTCACCATCATTATGTCACTGTGACATACTATAGGTCAGGGATCCAGACCTCTGTTTCCTCCTCCAGAGAAAATCATAAATGAAGGAAGTAATGATTTTGTTACCTGATGTCATGTACACGTGCGCTGGATGTATTATGCAGACAGCTTTCTCCATTTGGTTAAAAAATGATGACAACACACTCGTTTTTTTTCTATTTAGTAGTGTGCTTCACATTGCTACATCTCATTAAAAAGGAAACTTTAAAAAATACTTGGGAAAGATTGCTGAATTTTGTCTGGGCTGATATATTTTGGTTTGCACATAGACCATGCGGTTAAGATAACGTTAGAGTTGCATCCTATGTTTGGTGCATATCAAACACTCCCTTTGGGCTCAGTTCTGCAGTTCAGATTCAAGAACAAAAAATCCCATTGGTTTTAATCTGTGGGTGAGAAACCAAGCCATTTCATAGCTGTTCAGATGTGGCACTAATAGTGAAACTGAGCAAGTGAAACTGCTGAGGCATCTTGAAACTAGTTCTGCAGCATAAGCTGATTCCTGTTGGCCTTTAGTGTTTTGTCGTTCTTAAAGATTTCTTCTTTCTTACGGGCAAGCAAGCGAAAAAGTACTAGTGCAGATGAGGACCACATAGATTGAACAGCTAACAACTCTCTTTTCTCTGCAATATATTGCAAAAGTCTGTATGCACACAACTTCTAAAATCTTGAATTTATCAGAAAAGAAAAAAAAAATCACAGGTTGTTCAGAAACACAATCTACTAATTACAGCTATTCCTTTTGGTATAAATTGCATTGTTAAGATATATTGGAGTAGTTGCCGCTCAAGTGGTATGGAATTACATCACTTGGGAAGTATTTGTGGTAGGAGTCTTTCTGGGAAGACAGATTTTTTTAATGAAATTTTCTAGTGTAGAACCAAAAGTGTCCACAACATTAAGGACATGTTCATCTGTGTCACCAGCTGCTTTCCATTGCACTGTTTCACTTATGTCAAGGAATAATGTTCTTGCTCCAAAAGACAAAATATCTGTTGATTTTGGAAGAACAGTTTTGGGTCAGTTGCTCTTAAAGTCTGTAGATCGGCATGGCAATGGATTGTAAAAAATGATAGTACCACTAGCAGCTTTTCCATGTGACTTTAAAGATCTATGAATTCTAAGCTGGTTGCAGAATAACTTTGACGTATCAGCAGGTGGCATCTAAAAACTGAAGCAACTCCCTTCTTTCATGAATTGATTCAAAGTAGCCGTGCTGTTACTCAGGAAATGTTCTTGAATAATTTAGAGGAAAAAAGTATCGTCGACAAATAGTAACTGAGTGCTACTCTACGGAAGAGCCAGATGCACAAAACCTGACAAGCCCATACAAAGTAGTGTGAAAGAGCAACGTTAACTGCCAGAATGGTTGCTTTAGGCAATGGCGTTAGCTGGGCTGAGCTTTCTAGAAGCCTCCACTGAAACAGAGCTCTTCATTCTTACCCTTTGCTCTTAAGACTAGGGGTTCCCTATTTTCTATATGGGAGAAAGAAAAGAAAAAATTTGCGTAATGCTGTGTACAGCAATGCCTTGAATCAGTCTATTTCCGACTTTGGGAAAATAGTCTTTTGCTTCTGGCATATGATATTTTTGCATTTCAATTGTCAGAAATGTGTGCTGCAGTCCCAATGATTCAGCATGCTCTTCTTAGGCCAAAACGGAGAAGGGAAGGGAAATTCGAGTAGGAAGTTTACAGTGTTGGATATTCTATAGTGGAGTTGGTATTAATAATTTTCTGTTTAAAGACATAGGGATTTACTGTAACATAACCTGAAAGCATGATTTATATAATGAAATTAAAAAATTAGATTTGAGGAGAAGCAAGCTTTATGCTAACCTGTCTACGAGCAGTACAGCTTCTTTGCTTATGTATAAAAACTAACCAAAGAAATCATCACATAAATTCTTCCAGAGGGCATCTTGATTTTCTTCTTGATCCATTCTGAAGCACAGAGGGTAGAGAATTAATGTCTCAGGGCAACTATATATCTGGTAATATCTAACTTTAAGTACTTGATTTTGCAACTTAAATTTAGTAATTGATTGAAATATTTAATACACTTTTATATCCTCTCCCTTCTCAGAGTGTGATAAGATTTTATAATAAAGTCATGGTCCTGTTGTAGCTTATATGGTGAACTTAGAAAATGGAGGTTTTGTTTCAAGTTGCCAGCAGTTATGTCTTTTGAGCTTGACCAGTCAAGGATGGAGTATTGTCAGAATTGTTGAGATGATTGCTTCACTCAGCTTCAGCTAGAGGAGTGGTAACTACTGAATTTGTTCCTTCAATAAGTACCTGTAAGAAAAGACTGCAGGAGAAGTGATACGTTTCCTCCATCTGAATAGGAAATTACAGTTAGCACATCGTGTAAGTCTGTGAAGTATTTCAGTGAAGCTGATTTGTGAGAAGAAAATACTGAGAAATCTGTGAAGGCAGGTGAGAAACTACAGTAAGGCTGATAAAGTCTTCAGAGATTACATGCAATGAAAAGAAAAAAAAAATTGCATTCAGGGGCTGTAGGTTGTAATGTTCTCTCTCTTGGATATTTCTATGTGGCCAGTGATTTTGAAGAAGTCATACAAGCTGTTAAGATCAAATCTATTGACAATGAACAATGCTGAGAAAGAGATCTTACTATATTTGTCAAATGATTCTGTTTGTGTTATAACAGTAGAAAGTATTCTCCGCTAACTAAAATTTAAGGAGACTAATCTGTGAGAGAAATTGTCGGCATTTGAGGCTGCAGGTTCTTGATGCAAGATAAGGCCAGGAAGAACATTTTGGAGGAATTGAGGATGAATTTCCCAACAATATAAATGGTGTCACTGAAGTCTGTGTAACTACTCATATTTGCAGCAGGTGTGAATTTAGTGTTGTGTCTTTATATAGTTTTGCTATAGTGGAAATGATTTAGTATAGAGATACAAGAATCAAAACCGTTCACATTTTCTAATGGTTTCAAGTCTCCCGTAGCCCACTGAGCTCTTATTTTTTTTTTTTTTTTACAATGTAATGTAGTACGTGTAACATGCATTAACATCTCTCAGGTAACATTGCTCAAGAATGCAGAGACATGTAAGTTTCATTGTGTAAAATATAATTATCTTTCACTGTGATTGAGTTAAATACCTATTGAATCTGTATCTGTTACTGAGAGGCTGTATTACACTAGCTGGATCATGGAGTTCACTCTGAAGAGCAGCATAATGGCAGCTTCAGTAGATAGATAAAAATGGACTAGGCAAAAAGGCTATGGTGCATATTCTTATTTCCACCAAAGAACACAATGCTGCATTGCAGCAGTAATTCAGTCTGTGCAACGAGTACTGTAACACGGTGTAACTTTTGCTGAAATAATTATCTGTACACAGATTCCCCCAGCGATAGCCATTCTTCACAATCACAGTACTCCCACAAAACCTGGTTTGCTCCTGCAGTCTTCTTTCTCTCTTTCTCACTCAAATATGGTGGTCATTAGCTATTCTCCCCCGTCCTATCTGCACCAATGGCCTGATTCCATTTTGCCGACTCACAGCAGGCCTTTGTTCCTAAAACTTTGATTTTCTTTTTTCTATATCGGTTGTTCCTGTCATGCTTTCTTCTGCCTATCTCATAGACTCGTGTTTGAAGTGCGTTTTATAAGTTTCCTTCAAGGTGCAAAAGCTCATTTTCTTCACTTTTTCATATAATTCTCATCCAGTGATTTCATACAGACTGAAACCTTTGGTGTGAATATTGGTCAAGATCTCTTATGAACATCTGCCATGGTGAGAATCCTGACTTTTAGTTCTCTGTCCTCTGCGTAATCATACTGGTTTCTTCACTGGGAGTCAAGGTGGAGATTTTGTGAACAGGAGCATAAGACGTAAGCTTGTGGGACTGGACTGGTACACTGCACTATCACAATCTACCTTCAGATCAGAGGTTATTATGTGAACTGGCTGCAGCTTTATATTGCATTTTGCTACCCCACAGCAGCACACTGGTACGCTGACTGCTTCATCGGAGAAGAACGCAGAGCTCTGAAGAACAGAACGTTAATCTTTTCTCCCTTTAATGGCAAACATTGAACTCAAAAAGGTATCCATTCTTCCCTTTCTCTATTTTTTTATGATGTTACGGTAGCCTTCTAGAAAGTTACTTTCTGTCTGGATTTTCTTGATAGTCTTTTATGAAGTATGAACACGCTATTTTATTTTTTTTCCCCTTCTTTCCTTTTGTTCCAACTCACATTGAAGACTGAAACCTTTTTTGATTAAATAAGATTTAAGGATTATTTGTAATGCGGTAAAATTTGAGTCTAGATAATTTTGCTGAATTGCTGTGTTTTCATTAGATACAAAAATAAGATAATGAAAGAAATAAAGTGCGTCATGTTAGAAAAGAATGGAGGGTTTGCTGGGCTTTCCTATTTAGAGAAGAGTGCTGGTTTTAAAAAGGAAAACAATGTAAAAATAATCATGTTTAAACTTATGTCAGAAAAGCATTGCTAGAAGTTCTTTAATATTAGTTATATCAGCTGTAATAGTATTATGGGATGTTTTAAACATGCAATTGATTTATAAATGGCTTTTTATAGAGACTTGTGCTGTAATTGCACAAACGTGGGGCAGCTGTACTTACTATACTTTCAAATTTGTAAGCAAGTGAGATTTTTCTTTTTTGGTGCCTGTTTTGCTGTACACATTGTGAAAATCCCTAGCCTCATAACTTTTAATTGTTTACTGGTACGACACAGTTGAGAGAGCTAGAAGTACAGTGTTTGTCTACTAGTGTCTGTATATTGGCATGCAGATCTGTAACAGCGGTGCGTTGAAAGGGAGCCTAACATAAGATTCATCACCAGTGTAATGGTGAAGAGGAGCAGGCAGTGTTGGACAGAGGTAGTACAACTCCCTTACTAGGCATTACGTCTAAAGATTGGGAGAAAAGGGTATGCAGCAAAATTTTTCAGCATGTCTTTTGGTGCTTTGACTAATGAAGTTCTTTTGAGTCTTACTGCAAATGCATACAGTTTGGTCAGCGGAGGCTTTACAGGTCTTATCTCCCTGTGCCAGCGTTTCTGTATTGCGGGCCTGAAGCTGAAGTAAAAGTTCTATAGCGAGCCCAGATCTCCCAGGGAGCTAATTTGGGTCTGAATTCCCTGTCGCAAGGGATTATTATTGCTTAATCTGCTGATAATGTGGCAGTCTAATCAGGTTACTTTACTTCGGCATGCTGATGCATTAAGGCTTGATTCTTCTTCCATAGAAGAAAATAACAAAATTCCCACTGTGTTCTGAGAAAGAAAGTTTAGGCCTGCAGTTTGCTTATGTGTCAAATATTACTCACTGTTTTATCTTTTAGTATGAGAAAGAAATAGAAATTTTAATATATCAAGGACAATGATAGTAAGACATCATAAAAATCTAGCCAGTTTGTTTAATTTGTTTACAAAAGTTTGTTTATGCTAACTCAGAATATTGATTACTGTTAATTCAGTGACAGAGTAATTTTCTAAATATTCTTCTAACTGAAGCCTGGACTGTTCAGCAATTTCCATTCTGTTAAATTCCTTCAAACAGTAGAGGCACTTGTCAGGTCACTTTAAGATTAATTTTAGAAACTTGTGTTTTTTACAGGGGATTTTACATAAGAAAAGGGATACCATCTTTATTAATTCATTTCAGTTGTGGAAAAGTCCAGAGAAAAATTACATTCTTCAGTATATGTGATAATAAAAATATGCCTGCAGTGTTTCATCCAACACATGACATCATTTGAGTTATGAAAAGGATGAGTGAATCTGCCTGGAAAACAGAATTAAATCAGTTGATCAAATTCCATGATCTAGATCTAATATAGAAAAAAACCCCTGACTGCCAAACAAATGGCTTTAATAAACCTAAATTATATTTTAGATGTTTTACTTTTAATCCAAGGTGTTGGTAATAGTACAGCATAGTAATATTTTGAAATACATGACAAGGTTTAAGATTTGGAGTTTAAAATGGTCCCAGTAATGGCTGACTCTGTGACACTGTATTCTGTAATTCTTTAGTAAATATGGTGGTTTGTTACATAGATTTTTTAATGATACTTAGGAGAAACAGTCCTAGCACATGATGCTGTATTACTGCACAAGGCTGTGTAGAAGGTAGCTGGTAGTGGAACTAACTGATAGAGCAGTTAAACAGAATTTGGCATGATATTTCCTAGTTACTATTTGATGCTAATGAAGAACTTAATTTCAGTACTGGACGAGATCCAAGTGATATGAGAACCTAAAATAGCATTTTATAGGTAGAAGTGCTAAAATTCAGTACTGTGATATCAAAAAAGAGGTTGTTCAGTGGTTCATGTTTATCCAAACTGTGCTGATGAGTAGCTTTACTAGGTATCTCCTTACTCAGTCTTCACCTGGTAGCCCTCATACCTAGACCTAGCTCGGGCTGAATAGTTTGGTGTCCACCATCTGTGCTGGTGTGATGTGGATCAGAGAGAGAGGTTTCTGTGTGTGTCTTGGAGTGTTTTCTGGGAGTGTCGAGCGTGGAACTGTAGGCTCCTTGCACAAACCAGTTCGGACCACGCTTTGAACATTTGCACCTGATGGTAGTGTCTGGTGAGGTAGGACTCCTCGTTTGGTTTAGTACCGAACCCTTTAGTATAGAGAACAAGTTGTTAAATCTGACAGCTGGAAACCACCTGTGGATTTGTGATGTATCCTGAAGGACTGTCCTGCATCCTTCATGCAGTCTGTCCAATAATACATATTCAATTGGAAAACCGGTACTGTTAGACCAAGCACCAGTCTGCTGAGTATGCCTCCCACGTTTTCTCAAGCCCTGCAAGTGTTGCAAGTCTATACAGTGATAGCACTATTGATAACATTGTGCTTAATGGAAGGTTAATGAAAGGGAAATTAATATGATACTATGCTGGGAATAAAAGTATCAAGCCCAGTTTATTCTGAAGTGTAGTAATGCGATGTTTAATGCATGACAGGACAGAATGATGCAATTTCTGTTGGAATTGACTCATCTGTGAGAACTCCAGATAAATCATATTGCTGCCCTGCAAGTTACTCTGTCTTAAATAATTACTACAGATATGACCTTTTTAAACATTTTAATAAATACTGATAGATGTCTTGTGCCTTTTTGACTAAAAATATCTTTTGCTTATTATATTTAGAGAAGGATTCCAGACCTGCAGTCAAATACTGATATAGTTTCACTTGTGTAGCTGTTACAGTAAATACAGAGAGAAAATTATTTCATTTTAACCTACTCCCTGAACTTATTACTAATTACTGGAACTGAGAAGCTGCTCTAATTTACATCAGTGGAATAAAAGGACAAGAAAAGTTTGAAATATGACTAGAAGTAGTGATTGAAGTACCGGATGCTGTGGCTTATAAACCCAAACCTCCTTTAGGACTGCTTAAATGCTTCAACTTAATGTGCTATTGGTGCTTGCATTCTGGTTCTACCTAGATATCTGAGTCATAACGAAGACCTGCTGAACCATACATGGAGTAGAAGAGGATGTAGTCCTTTGAAGAGTTTACAACCTAAAAGACAAAACACATAAAAAGAGACCTGAGCAGACATCCATTTAGCCCAGATACACAGGATACAGTATTAGGATTTCTCTGTTGTCTTAACAGCTCTCCCCATTATACTGTTCTGTGTATGGCTCATATACGTATTTTTTTTTTAGAAAAACTGATATGAGACAAAGCAAAGCCTGATAGTAGTTCCACCACATGCCGAAAAGAAGGTTTATAGGACCCTGAACCCTTCCAGCATCAGTGGTGAGCACGAAGCAGATCACAGGCCAGTAGGCTCTACTGGGCTTAAAATTTGGGGTGACTGCCAGAGCTGGAGTTGCTGAGAGGAGGCAGTAACAGGAGGAAGAAGGAAAGTGGGAAGGCAGTGATGGGAATCTGGGGAATGAATGGAAAGAGGTTAGTAAGCAACTGGAGTGAAGCTCAACTTCCAAATCCTTGGAAACTATTGAAAAGGGGAATTGTCCTGTTGGCCACAAGGTTGGTGATAGTACTTGTGGTCACAGAGGTTTCAGTTCTGTTGTTGTGAAGTCTCATCTTGATAAGCTGTGGGCTGGGTTCCAGTGGCTTAACGTCTTTCCTTCTGGTGTGTTGCTGACGCAGCCGAGAGGTGCTTGATCTCTCAATTATTATGCTAGCAGTCCAGTAATACCTTACAGTTCTTGGCAACATGTGAGTTCATCAGAACATGATATATCCTTTCTCCTGTGGACCAGATGTTGCAGCAAGTCCAAAAGTAAAAGCTGAAAGGTCTCATGTATCCCAGAGTAATTTCTGATTCTCATCAGTTAGCAGTTCTTGATTAGACTCCTTGTGTACTCCCTCTTCAGGGTTTTCATGAAGCTTAACACATAATCTAAATCCCTTTTAAGACTCTTAATTATGCAGATGGCTTTGCACATACTAGTTTTATCCCATGTGAATAGTGAAGAATTTCTCAAAAAATATTCCTCCCCAAGATCTTACTGTTACCTTCAGTATGGCAACTGCAAGCAAGTTGATAGGTCTTTAAATGATTGTCTCTGTTACGGGTTTGTGTGGCTAGGTTTTGGTAGCGGGGGGGGGCTATAGAGGTGGCTTCTGTGAGAAGCTGCGAGAAGCTTCCCCCATGTCTGATAAAGCCAGTGCTAGCCAGTGCTAAGATGGACCCGCCGCTGGCCAAGACCAACCAGTCAGTGTGACGGTGGTAGCGCCTCTGTGACAACATATTTAAGAAAGGGAAAAAAAAACAACTCAGCGGTGAAACGTCAGGGTAGAGAGAGGAGTGAGACTATGTGAGAGAAACAACTCTGCAGACACCAAGGTCAGTGAAGGAGGAGGGGGGAAAGGAGCTGCCCAAAATGTCGGAGCAGAGAGCCTTCCCTTGCAACTCGTGATGCAGACCATGGTGAGGCAGGTTGTCCCCCTGCAGTCAATGGAGGTCCACGGTGGAGCAGACAGCGACCTGCAGCCCGTGGAAGGGACCCCACACTGGAGTAGGTGGAAGCCTGAAGGAAGCTGTGACCCCGTGGGGAGCCCTGTGCTGGAGCAGGCTTCTGCCAGGACTTGCGGACCCGTGGAGAGAGGAGCCCACACCGGACAGGTTTGCTGGCAGGGCTTGTGACCACATGGGGGACCCATGCTGGAGCAGCCTGTTCCTGAAAGACTGCACCCGGTGGGAAGGGAACCATGCTGGGGCAGATCATGAAGAGTTGGAGCCTGTGGGAAGGACTCACGTTGGAGAAGTTTGTGGAGAACTGTCTCCCGTGAGAGGAATCTGTACACTGGAGCAGGGGAAGAGCATGAGGACTCTTCTCCCTGAGCGACAAGGAGCGGCAGAGACAACGAGTGATGAACTGACCACAACCCCCATTCCCCATCCCCCTGTGCCACTCAGGGGGAAGAAGTAGAGAAGCAGGACAGAAGTTGAGCCTGGAAGGAAGGGAGGGTTGGGGGGAAGGTGTTTTAAGATATGGATTTATTCCTCGCTATCCTACTCTGATTTGACTGGTGATGAATTAAACTCCCTTTTCTTCCCAAGTTCAGTCTGTTTTGTCCATGATGCTGATTGGTGAGTGATCTCTCCTTGTCCTTGTCTCGACCCTCGAGCCTTTCATCGTATTTCCTCTTCCCTGTCCAGCTGAGGAGGGGGAGTGATAGAGCGATTTTGGTGGGCACTTGGCATTTATCCAGGCCAAACCAAAACAGTATCAAAAGAAAAACACATATTCAAATAGAGGCATTTTTGTGTCTGTACATACATGTTTGAAAGAGCAGGAATTTTAATACAGATTTGATTACAACTTTTCAGGTGTTTGAGGTATGTTTAGTTGTTTCCTGTTTCTAAGAAACTATCTAAAGCGTCAAAGCTCATAAGAGATGAGCATCTCTCCTTTGAAAAAATGATTGTGATTATATATTCCATGATGAAGGACACAGGAGAATAAGTCACCTTTGCTTTTGAAGCACTAGGTGCATTGTATATATCAAAATCTTAATTGCTGCATGACTTTTAGAAATGATCTTAAAAAATTAAACTACTTTATTCAAAATATATTTTTAATAAATTCAAGTACAGTTGTTAAGTCAGGAAGTAATGGAATTGGGTTCCTAAATTTTATGTAAAGTGTGTATCCTGTTATGCCTGCTAAGAAGAATCTTGTTAATCCGTCAAAATACGAGCAATTAGCCTATTGGTCTTTAGGAAATAAAAAATCTGAAACAAAACTCTCAGCAAGTGAATGAAATGTGTTCTACAGAAGTATTTAAAACCAAAAAGTGAACTTAATTCTTATAATTTGGAAGTGGTTTAACATCCCTTTCTTCTTTTTTCTCTTTTTGTCAAAACATTGAGATAAACAGAAATGGGTAAACCAAACCATGTGTTTTCTAAATTAAGTTTCTTCTGCATAATAGTATAATATCCTTTTTTGTTTTTTTCACAGATACTTTCAGTAGAACAAACGTTCAGAAGCAGACGTGCTTACTCTTGATTCCCTGGTGTCAAGGACTCATCAGGCACCATCTTCAGTCTATTTCTTCAATATTTTTGGCCAAGCAAAGGGAGAGCTTTCTTCAGCGCTGGTCTGTCTGTCTCAGCTGAACTTGACTTGCTTACTGTTTTTCTTGTCTTACAAATGCCTAAGAATAGCAAGGTAGTGAAAAGAGAACTAGATGATGAGGTCATTGAGTCAGTTAAGGACCTTCTCTCTAATGAAGACTCTTCAGATGACGCCTTTAAGAAGAGTGAACTTATGGTTGATGATCAAGAAGAAAAAGATGTAGATGTTGAAGAAGGCTCAGATGTAGAAGATGAACGACCTGCTTGGAACAGCAAACTTCAGTATATTCTGGCACAAGTTGGATTTTCTGTGGGGCTGGGGAATGTGTGGCGATTCCCCTATCTGTGTCAGAAAAATGGTGGAGGTAAGTCTTGTGGTAGCTAGTTGTAGCTAAATGATGAAGCTAACCTATCAGATTTCAAGGTTAGCAGAGATATCCACAGTAAAACCTGCTGCAGCATGTCAGGTTTTTCTTTTAATTTCTGCCAGAGCCTATGGGGAAAAACCTATATTCTCTTTATTTAGAGAGATGCATCTGTTAAAATAAGTAGCAGGTTCTTCTAAAATTCCGTTTCCCCATTTTAGTTTCGAAAGTTCTGGGTATGACCTTAACTAGTGGTCAAACTAGTGGTTAAACAAAACACATCTTTATGGAGGGGTTGCATTATTTAGGACCTGATTATTGTTGTGCTAAAGTGATCTGTATAGTACTTGGACAAGAAATCAAGGCATTAAATCTGCATCCACTTTAAATATCAAAGCAGTATTCAGTCTTTAGTATTTAGCAGTATTAAGCTTCACACCTTTACTTTTAAATTACTTGTAGCTCCTAAGCCATTGTTCATAATTTACTTTTTGTAAGAACAACAAAATAGTGTAGGAATGAAAAGGTGTTTTTTGTTTTTTTTTTACTGTAATGAATAATTTAAATCATAACATTTACATTAAGGGAATACATCTGTTTTGTGCTGTGACATGGTTAACTGTTTTCCTAAATAATAAGTTACCTTCCACTGGGAACAATAACATCAAGCTGTTCATTTGTTAGCTGTCCATCTATAGTCTTGAATGTAGTATGAAGTGTGAGGCTGGAGACCTTCCTTTATGAATACAGGATTAGTGTTTTATCTTATGCTATACTGTACCCTACTATACTACATCAATGCATATCCTGTTGTAGCTAATTACTTAGCTGAATTCAAAACACCTTTTGTGATACAAAAAGTGAATCTACTACAGAATAGAAAATAAAGAATAACATTTTATTCATGCTGGATTTTGACAGTTGAATGATAAAACTGATGTAATTGAGGAGTATAGACATGAGCCTAGAATACTATCAGTATAATTCTGTACTTCATTTGTTTTCTCTCATTCGGTTCAAGCAGTAAAAATGGAGTTTATCTAGGTTTTTTCACTCTCATTTAGCTTCTTTTTTTTTTTCTTTTTTTTCTCTCCTTTATTCTGGAGGGAAAGTCACTAAATGGTTGATTTAATGATTTGTGTGGAATCTAAAGTTTTCTTTTCTATAACTATGGTATTAACTGAGAAAACATGTTGAATGTAGTTTCTCAAAAAATAGCTTTTCAGTGGATGGCAATCTCGTCTACTAGGCACAGTATAGAATTGATCACATGTCAATGCTAGTTGAAAAAATTCATACGTTTGTTAATGAGCATTTTTTAAAAGAAACTGAAAAAGATGTAGCTATTAGGACATTTATATTCTGTATCATTTCATCATAAGTATGGTGTCAAGAGGTAGTCTCAAGGCTAATTAATGTATTACAGTGGTTTGTTTTGTGTGGTCCCTTTTGAAAGTCTGTGTTTAATGTAGTTAGTTACTAATTTTGCAAACCCATTGGATTCTCCTTCGAACCAACAGAAAAGATCTGTTGGCATGATCCTTAGGCTGAAGGATTCATACCATCAGGCATTTTTAAAGTTACTCTGCCAGTGAGTGTAAAATTAATTCAGATCAAATATGCATGTATGTAATTAATAATTTCACATTGTAAAAGGAAAAAAGCCAACCTTCAGGGATTATGGCACTTCATTAATCAAACTTGAAGAAATAAATATGGAGTCATTTCAGGTTGAAATTAAATGTTTTTCCTTGTGTTGTGATTGCAGGAACTTGGATATGTTACATAGTCTTTGGAGACAATGTTTTCTGCACATGGCTGAGACAAGAATGTATTTGGCTTTTAACAATAATTTTTCACTATTTTAGCGAATTGTGACCTTCAGAACAACAGAGAAAAGCAAATGATCATTAGAGCTAAAGCTTTCTTGGTTTTCAAATTAACGATAATGCAAGCTGGAGAAGGTGACACGAAACATTGAAACGTGTAAATTACATTGGTGCCCGGATATGTGTGTGCAGATGAACAGATAATTCTCACAAGTGCATAAAAGATTAGGGGAAGGGAGGGAGGGGGAATTTCAAACACATGGTAGAAAAACCCTACACACATTTTATATGAGGTTCCAGTTTTCTGCTACATGTACTATTTCATGTATGTTTCATTCAAGGTAAAATTAGAGTGTTTTTATGCAACCCATCCTAAATATCAGTGTCAGAACTGTTCTGTAGTCTTTTGCTGAGAAAGCTTTACTGTAAATACCTGTTGAAGTCTCTGAGTATAAGGTAAACAGCCTTTCTGTGGGTTTCATTAGAACTGTTTTGGTGGAGTGTATCGCTAGGTCTCCACCTTCAATCTTGTCCAAACATTTTTATTTTCTTCCCTATGTTTAAGCAACTCAAATCTGGCAAATACCATCAAGCAAGGGGATTATATTGAAAAATGGTAAAGCAATAAATCTACTCAAATTTAAAACAAAAAGAAGTAAAAAACCATAGTTACTCATTGGTTTCCTTCACAGGTTTCTTCCAGCATTAGGTGTTGCAAAGCCATTAGTAAAAGAGAAGGCAAATCCTAACCATGTAGTAATCTTCAATTTTGTCTTTTTTGTTTTTTAAACTTCTGTGACATAAACAACAAAAGCAATAAAATAAACATAGAAAAGACAAGGAAAAGTTAGCCCAAATAAATGTATGTTATTGGAGAGTTTTGTGGAGAAAAAATTGGGTGTTTATTGCCCTGTTTTCTGGAGACTGGTTTTGTTTATGGCTATGGCCTGTTGTATGCCAGCACTCCTGACTTCAGAGCTCTGTGCTGCTTCAGTGAGGTGTCTGCGGTACCACCTTTAAAGGTAATTTGTGTATAGCTACGCTGCACTGATACTTGGACGTCCTTAGGTGTCTTTCCAGTCTCTGTCTGGAGGTCTGGTCTGCACGGCCAAAACAACTGTTGTTGCTTTCTTTCTTGTGATCCTGTTAAGCAGTTTTTCCTGTTGCTTTAATTCGGATAAACTCATAAATATTTCGAGTAGTATCTTGTATTTTTTTATGCTCGTTTAAGTTACAGCTAGACTGGGTAGCTTTGCTGGCTTTCACACTTGACTCTTTTCCACAAAAAAATTTGTCGTGAGGAAAGAGGCTAGTACGCAGCTGGGATGAACTCTGATCCACGTTTGGGATGTAGCTGTAATGCAGGAAGTATCAAAACAAAGAAAAAGGCTGGGAAGAGACTGAGAGCATTCCAGGGTGTTGATTTTCTTGACTTGGAACGAGAGGGAAGGCTCCAAGGAGTTTTAGGCTCTGCAAATGAGGGGCCAAAGGTGTTCAGTAAAGCTTTGAAGAACTGACTATAGATCTCTCTGCCTTCTTTACCTCTGTCCTCACCACAGGTCCCCGTTCTCCCTGGTAGGCAATCCCAGTCCCCATCTGGCACTTAAGGCACCTCTTCCACTCTTTGCAGCCGAACAGATAAAAAACCTGTTTCTTCCTTCATGCCTCACAAAGGTGATTTGCATTGGAGCTGGGTATGCTCTAACTTAGCTTTAAAGGTTTTTTTTAGTTATTATTTTTACACTGTACTTATTACTCCTTTACCATATGAAGTCAAATATATGTGTTTGTTCATATAGGCACAATTCCTATGTAACAATTTCATAACCTATGTTAGCATGCAGTAGGTTCAAAGCTGCCTCAGCTTCCCATGATTGATAGTGAACCTTAAAAATAAACTGCTCAGGTCTACCCAGTCTTGCCATGAGGCTAATAAACAGTGACAAACTAGCCCTATAATTTCATACTGCTTGCTGCTATCACTTGATTAATTGCTTGCACACCTTTCACTTTTTTCAAACAAAGGAAATTTAAAGTTTATTCTGTTTGCTTGTCATTTTCTCTTAGGATTAGCAGAAGTAAAATGGGACTTTCATATATTAGACGTAGCAAAAGCAAACTAAATTAGCTGTTCTGCTAGACGAAGTGATATTTGAGTGAGTTTTATTAGGAAGATAAGTGACCATAGTTATCTGAGAGGTGCTTCTAGTGTCGCAGGTGTTATTGGGATTCTACGAAGTGCTGCACACCCAAAGATTTTGTGTTGCATTTTCATGAGCATTAACTTAACTTTCCTTAATTTTTTTTTTAAGGTCAGTATTTTTAATATTTCTGTGATGTTAAAAGTCAGAACTATTAAACAATGATAAACAGGTGAAAGCTGTGAGCAGTGTAGGGAAATCTGTAGCAGGTTAAGTAGCCATTATGTTTTGAAAAGGTTGACATGGGTAGAGTCACATCATGAGTTTTTCCAGTTAAGTAGTCTGTATTTTATGCTGAAATGCCAGCAGATTGAACGGTTAAGTTCTGTGGTCTTATAAAAAGCAAAGCAGCTATTGCTGAGAAGTGCTGAGGAAATAGTATGTAAACTGTTAAAGACTGAGTAGTCATTAGAAGCTACAATCTAATCATAGAATCCTAGAGTCATAGGTTGGAAAAGACCTCTAAAATCATCAAGTCCAACTGTCAACCGAACACTACCATGCCTACTAAACCATCTCCCAAAGTGCCACATCTACATGTATTTTATGAACGCCTCCAGGGATGGTGACTCAACCACCTCCCTGAGCAGCCTGTTCCAATGCCTGACAACTTCAGTAAAAAAATTTTTCCTACTATCCAATCTAAACCTCCCCTGATGCAACTTGAGGCCATTTTCTCTCGTCCTATCACTAGTTACCTGGGAGAGAGACCAACACCTGCCTCACTACAACCTCCTTTCAGGTAGTTGTAGTGAGCAGTAAGGTCTCCTCTCAGCCTTCTCCAGACTAAACAGCCCCAGTTTCCTCAGCTGCTCCTCATAGGACTTGTTCTCTAGACCCCTCACCAGCCTCCTTGCCCTTCTCTGGACATGCTCCAACACCTCAATGCCCTACTTGTAGTGAGGGGCCCAAAACTGAACACAGTACTTGAGGTGTGGCCTCACCAGTGCCAAGTACAGGGGCACGATCACCTCCCTACTCCTGCTGGCCACACTATTCCTGATACAAGCAAGGATGCCATTGGCCGCCTTGGCCACCTGGGCACACTGTAGGCTCCTATTTAGCTGGCTGTCAACCAATGCCCCAAGGTCCTTTTCCGCTGGGCAGCTTTCCAGCCACTGCTCCCCAAGCCTGTAGCGTTGCATGGGGTTGTTGTGACCCAAGAGCAGGACCCGGCATTTGGCCTTGTTGAAGCTCATACAGTGATTGTCTTGTAATTGTCTATTACAAGCAGAATGGGAGGAAAGCAAGCATTCCCTTGTATTCCAAAACTGAGTATGGATTCAGTGGCTCCATTATTTAGCTTTTGATAAATAATTGATTATAATCAGTGCCTTGAATTCGCTGATGACTTCAATATTATTTCGTGAGTTGTGATTTAAACTGTATTACCAGACTCAAAATTTAATTGTACTTAAGTGTGCTGAAAATGTCTTATTTTTATTTTGCAAGTATAATTCTTCATGAAAGGTTATTAGCTAAGGGGATTTTCATTGTTTAGGCACAATTTTGTGAATAGGCACACCTGAATATATTTAAACTGTGAAAGACTAATGACAGGAAGACTATCCTGTCAATGGGATAGACTGCCAACCTACAGATAAAACATAAAAAAGCCTTTTATCAAAGTTTTCCTGATAAAAGCAGTTTGTATTTTGTCATGGTAAATAATTTCACTTATAGGAGGTTAGTAGTAAGTAAACCTATAGTGTTTTGTTGCCCATTTGTCATAATTGAAAATTGTAACATTTGATGTTGAAAAGAAGTTGATCTTCATCTGAATATCAGCTTCTAACTAGCTTTTTATTAGTATGTATCCAGTGAGCTATAAGAACTGGGATGTCTTCTCAAGAGAGTGGTAAATCTCACCTTCATTGAATAAGAATTAAAACAGACACTAGACACTTTAAAACTAACACAGCATCAGTTGAAACAAATCTGGAAAGTTATTAGATTTTTCAGATTACATCAAGAATGGCTAGGAGAAGAAAAGTTCTTCTGTAGTATCAGAATGGTAATAGTTATGTCACCTTGCATTATTGCTTCTGAAATTATTTTCCAACTCTGATCACTGTGAATCATGTAATTTTGTTATTTCCCCCCCGAGCATTTATAAAAACTTAAATCAAAACCAATGTTAATATTGCATTTCTATCATAATGTTGCCAAATGTAATACATAATTAATATCAAGAGAGACAATTTACCAGTTATCCCATTATGGTGCTTGCTTAAATAAAAAATTAAGAAATCAAAGCAGTGCTGTGCACAGTATTAATATTCACCAGTTCCTGAAATCTTTTGTATCTTTGCATTGATTCTAGTGAAGAAGGATGAAGTACATGTTTTTTAGAATTTTTTTTTCCTCTTGTGAAATTAAGGTGATTTTTTTTTTAATATGAAAGCCAGTGTTTAAGGCCAAAATATACAAAATTGACTTCACAGTAGAATAATTTTGAAAATGTAGAAAGTAGGCCTGGGATCCTGAACCACACAGAACTAATATTCAGAAGGCTGCTTAGCTGGCACATTTATTGTAGGATACTGTTCAAAGCCAGCATGTATAGTTTATTGTTCTAATTCAGATAAAAATGATCCTTATTCAATATTGTAACTTCAAGTACACGTTTTCATGCACTGGCAAGTAAGAGACATGCTGAGCTGTTTCCATAGTGATTCTCTGATGAAGTGAAGATGTCTGACAGCTCTGTGAAGTATGTTTAGCTTCAAGGGAAGGATGAAACAAAATACTTTTCCAGAGGTGCTGTGGATTCATGTTGACTACAGGGCACAGAGGCCCTTTACAGCTGTCATATACAGTTGTATAATCCAGCTATGCCCAAACTATATCACACTGAAACTCATATATACACTATTTTCCATTATGTCCTTCTTTTGGGGAGGGGCACAAGATCAGAGGGGAGCTCAGCAGGTTTGAATGATCAGAAGACCAGTGCTTCACGTGCTCTGCACAAGGCCTGCAGTATAGAGTGGACTCTGCTGGCTGCCCACGCTGAATTACAAGGTTGTGTCATGTATAATGTGCTGTGGGTTTAACACCACATTTCTTTAACTCATTTAGCTGAATCTAACTGATAAATCTTGCAACTTACATTGATACTGCACCATAAAGCACCCACGTCAGCCCAGTCTTTAAACATGTGCTTAACTTTGCAGCCTTGTGATTAAGGTTGTGGACTGGGACACTGAAGAGCTGGGTTCAGTTCCTGCTCTAGTACAGTCATCCAGTGGGATACAGGGTAAGTCACTTAGGCCCCAATTTTTTTGAGCTGTTTAGGCTTGTCTCTGCTCAGCTATGCAACGCCTGTCTAATTAAGACCTCAGGTATCATTTACAGTAGTGTTACACTATTTGAAAAGCTATGTACTGTTGACTTTCAATTACTTGTATGACTAAATTTTTAAAGATAGTGATGCCAAAGCTTCTCATTTGCAATGTGAATTTACATTATACTTCTGTCTTACAGAATTTTTGAGAGTGCTGACGATAAATTAAGGGTATTTAATGATATTATTTGTCTTACGTATTCTTAAGACAGACAGTCCCCATCATTTTGGAATGTGGTTGTTACTTTATTCCTCAGTTTTCCTAATGTTTATTTCCTTCTGTCTGTGTTGTCTCTCTTTTCATAGTAGAAAGTAAGTCCTTCGTGTTCTTTACTGAATGGGAATGTAGCTGCTACCTAGCTTTTTACCTCAGTAGAAATAATACTGAAGTAGACAGTCTGTACTGTGCTGAAATGTGTAGATAGACCATGACGTTTGGCTCTGTGAGGGAGTATTTTAACTCCCAAACCAGTACTTTGTTCAGAGCCTGGCATGGGTTTTGACCAGATGCTGCTCAAGCGATATCATTTTATATCATAGTATTATGTCATGAAAATAAAACACAAGGAGCTATTTCATTGCTAACAACAGCCTATAGACTATGAGGTAAATAAGATAATATTCTTTATCTGGTCCACCAGTAGTTTTTCCCAGATCTACTTTCCTTAGACTCAAGACTGTAGTTACTTCATGCTTAGGATCTTTGTAAGATCTATATAATGGAAGGTGACATGTAATTTGTGTGTATTTCATGAAGACCGAAATAGCAAGTGGTCCTAAATAGGAGTGGATAGTACCAGAAAATCTGGGGCCTCCTGCACAGCTTAGGGAAGTTTAACTTCTATAAAATATCTTCTACTAAGAATATGCAAATAACAGTGTATTTTGATGAACTCCTAAAAAAGCCCTAGGAAGTTCATACTGGATGAAGAAACTTAAAGTAGGACTTAGTTGGAGTTGAGGATAAATCCCAAATTGGTTTCTGAACCTTGCTCAGCTTCTCTCTCATGACAGAGATGAACAGAGTGATTGTATAACTTAATATCTCTGAGTCTAAGCTTCTGAGGTCTTTAGATCTTTGCTTTGTAGCTTGCTCCAACATGCGGTAGTCTGCATAACTCGAGTGCTTTCTTTAGCCTTACAGTGATTGCAATCAAAAGGCCTAGACCCTTTGAGTTAGGTGGCCGGCACAGAACTCTATATTGCAGCATAAGAGCCACGCATTTGAAAATTAAGTGCCAGACTGCTAATTGCTGATGCCTAAATGTTTTGTTAGCTCTAGTCCTAAATACTCTGCAACAGCAAGGAGGAAGTTAGGCTTTGAACTTGTCAGCGCACTTAGTGTGTGGGTATATTTGCTTGCAGTTAGTCTTACTGAAGTAAATGGAGATATATCCTGAAGTTAGAATTGTATATGACTGCTTTCTGGGAATAAGACTTTGAAAAAATGAGGTTTTTTACATATACATATGTAACAGTGAAATAATAGTTACATTTTCAAGTAAGTCTTTAAGGAGGGTTTGTGAGGACTGCGAGATCTGGTTCTACAATACTCCATTTCCTTTCTACCTCATGTCGCTAGTCTGTCTGGAGCCTGGTAGAAATAGGCTGATGCAGTTTTCTTGCTTAGCTGGATAGAATCATTATTCTGTACATTGTGGAATTCCGTTTCTAAGCATCTGAGGTGCTCATGGAGAAATCAACAGGACAGTCTTCTGAAACCACTTAAGATTGGATGAAATTCAGAATGTTGTACACATAGTATGTTCTATATTTCTTTTATACATTCAGTCTTACTGCTCTGTTAAAAGTCAAGGTGTAGAGTTTTTTAAGCAATGTTGATTCAGCTCCTGATTGCATCACTACATCTCTAAAAAGTTTGATCAAATGCCCAAAGTTGCACAGAAGCAAACAACTAGATTAGATAGTAACTCACTTGCAGTAAGATTTGCCTCAAAATGTTACAGTGCTTTAGAAATTCGGTGTCTCTGGGCTTTTCATATCTTACAGGACGTATGGCCAAGAATCAGGTAAAATTAGTCTTTGTATGTGATCAAAAAAGCTTTGCAGTGAGTGACACTAGTTCAAACTTGAAGCTCTTAGAAGGTTTCACGTTTCTTGTGTCAGGTTCTGACCCTTCTTCCTCTCACTCTGATTTATGCTTTGTTCCTTTCACAGGTGCCTATCTTGTGCCGTACTTAATTTTGCTACTGATAATAGGGATTCCACTCTTTTTCTTGGAGCTTGCTGTGGGGCAGAGGATCCGTCGAGGAAGTATTGGTGTGTGGAATTATATCAGCCCCAAACTTGGAGGAATTGGCTTTGCAAGCTGTGTAGTAAGTTTTTAGCGTTAATCGTGTGGTTTGCTTTCAGTCTGTATGATTTAGACTTGCTGCGGGAAAAGGCCACTGATTTGTAGCTGGGCTTCAAGGTCAGTTGACTAATGTTTTGGAAGATCTTAACGCTTAAAAAATGTTGACACAGATGTGTGTGTAAAACCAGTCAACTTGTATTCTGTGCTTCTTTTGAAATTAGGAACTAGGCAACAGAGTAGTCTGGAGAAAAAAAGCCTGTAAAAATACAGGTGGTTCAGAATACATACAGAGAAAAGTGAAAATTTAGAAAAAGTCAAGTACTTTAATGGAGCAAACCATTCAGTTCTTATTCTGACTTATTTTAGTTAAAATTAGGTTCAGTGGCTGAAGTCTAGAAATAAGCAGAAGTTCAGTAGGGATTGGTGTTTTTTTTTTTTTAAATTAGCAAATGTAGTCAATAAATGTAACTTTTCTGGTGTGTCTTTTTTTTTTTTTTTATAGGTATGTTTCTTTGTGGCCCTGTACTACAACGTTATTATTGGATGGAGTCTGTTTTACTTTTCCCAGTCTTTTCAGCATCCATTACCATGGGACCAGTGTCCTTTAGTTAAAAATACATCTCATACCTGTAAGTCTATATTAATGTTATTAAAAATCATATAAAATACATAATATTTGATATTTTCAAACAAAAAAGAGAAAAAATACAATTCAAAGAGATATTTGTGTGAAAAAGTGTTGTGTGCAAAGCTGAGTTTGCATCTTAATAAGATGTCACGTTGTAATACTTTGGAAAAGTACAACAAAGAAACCTAACTTAAGATAAATATACTGTATTTGGAAAGTGGCATCAGTGTCAACAGCATTTTAGACAGTAATGAAATTAGGAGATGCTATTTAGTGTGTTACAGTAAAAAAAGAAGACTTTCTGATTACTGTTTTTTGATTTTGATACTGCTTTTTATGCTTTCTTCGTGAAAAACAAAGGTGGAAGAAGGATACTTCTATATTTCAGTTAGTAGAATACTTTCTGGTGACAAAGCAAGAAGTGTTGCATTACTAACAAAGCAGAAAATGGAAAATTGTAAGCATCAGTGAAATGCATGTGATAAAAGCATTGTTTATTTTGTAAACTAATAGAAATTAGATAATTGGTCATTGGTTTGTTGCTGTAATGAAATGGTCTCAAATGGACATATTGTACAACAGCATTAGAAGTTCCTTATCCCTTGGTTTTGGTTATCTTGTAATAGTTACACGCTTTGCGTTATTCTTACTCTGGAAAGCTGAAATATTTCTTTTCATTTCTTTTTATTTCATAACTTAAATTTTCTTTAGTTATCTTTCGTGAGTTTTTACCCCTTTAATAAAGAACATAACCAGAGGCATTGGAAAAGTTGTACAACATTTTTATAATGTCTTTGCTAGAATTGCTTGCTTCAGTTGTTTGAAATAATCAGTATATGTGAATGTTGGCACACAGTCAAATTGACTGTGTTTCACAAGCTATTATCCATTAATGGAGCCACAGTGTTTGTTTGTTTACATACTCTTATCCTGCCTAAATATTTAGTGTGTCAGCCTCACTTAAGCAGAGGTCATCAGAACTAAATTAAAACCAAATAAAATTAGTATAATTCAGTGTTCAACCTCAGAGATACTTTTCATAGTATATAAGTCACAGTATCATATGTAGGTAATCTAATCTTATGTGTGGTAAATGGAATGTTTGTCTTCATCTCGGCCTGCCTACTATTTGGTACTTAAGTGAAAATTAAATTTTGCTTAGGACTTGGAATGACCATATGCAGAGGAATACGTTATCCCAAAAGGGTGTTGTAAGAAAATACACCAAGAACCTTTCATCGATAGCAGTCACTTTTAGAGAATGACTTAAGACTCTTTGTGAGTTTGGTTTCTCAGTAAATGATGATGGCACAATTGCAGATTTTGGGAATTGGTAGAATATTGTTATGAAATGCAGGGAAAATACTTTTGTCCTGAACCCATTCTTTACTTGCTAACGTCTTTTGACAGTTGTGGAGCCAGAGTGTGAAAAAAGTTCTGCAACCACTTATTACTGGTACAGAGAAGCACTGAATATTTCCAGCTCTCTGTCAGAAAGTGGGGGTTTAAACTGGAAGATGACTGTCTGCTTGCTGGCTGCCTGGGTTATGGTATGCCTAGCCATGATCAAAGGAATTCAGTCTTCAGGCAAAGTGAGTATACTGTTTACCTAAATGACAGCGTTTTACTCTGAAAAATTTAATGGCATTTTTGTTCACCACACCCTCTGTTTACTCTCTCGTGAAATCTGTAGGAGCAGGTTAGAAGCTGTGACTCACTCCAGTATTTGTATAATCCCAAGTAGAGGAACGTTAATAGTTAGGCATTAAAATTGTAGTAATTTTAGTGGGAATTGAGATCTGAAGAATAATTTCTGTTCTCATCAATGTAGCTGTTGCAACCAACTGTATCTCAGCTTTGTTGAATTGTTAATGCAACTTACGTCTGCATGTTTCTGAATGTCTAAGGAATTAGATTTCCATGTATACTTTTATTTTATGCTTTTATTGTTACTGTTATTGGTATCCATGCTTCTGTTGTTAACACAGCTGCTTTTCAGGATTCTGGGTTGTTTCTTTTGACTACTGAGTCACCATCCCTTTGCATGTGAGTCCATCGCCTTGTCTTCTTTCCTTTCCATGCAGCCGGCTGGATTGGCTAGGCAGTGATTTGCTAGCTCTGTTGATCTCAGTGGGGCTTCAGATGAAAAATGATCTGTTCTAATAGCAAAACTCTTTGTGATTAAAAAGTTTGGCACTGAGGTGGAAATTTCTGTGACCTCTTTAGTGTATTTCAGTTAAAGAAATAGCTGGCAAGTTTAGTGAGAGAATCATTTTATTAAACTTTAAAGCACAGAATAGATTTGTTTTCATTCATGACGGAGAATGAAAGATTGTATTTGACTACAAATTTTTTATTTACTCTTTGTATTAGATAAATCAGTCAATCAGCGTGTCAGAAAGCTATTCTCTTAGACAAGTGTTTAAGTGACACAGAAGCCCGGAAGCGTTGGGTTTCACAAAGGCAGTAGTAGTAAAAGCGTGCTACTTCAGCATGGAAAGTTGTGCAGCATTGCGCTTCAGGATTCTGACAACTCTGTGGCGTTTTATTTGTCCAGTAGTCAGTGCAGTATTGCTTTCTAGTTTTTATGACTCAAACCTACTACGTCTTAAATCATTTTTGTAGATCAGAGAAAATCCCCACCTTTTCTTCTGTTTTGGCAGTAAGAACTACTTGGAGGTTTGAATCCATTGGTTATATACTTTCAACTGACTCTTCTCTCCTGAAGACAGCATGAGTTTCTGTTTATGCTGCATATCTTTACCATACTATGTACTTGAATCAAAGTGCGTTTCTAAACTGAAGCATTTTAAAACAGTCTACTTCTGTCCTTCTTGTCATTGTCTCATTGAATTCATACTGAATTTCCCTGGAAGCTCAGCAGTTTGTCATCAGATAGTCAACAAAATGGCAACTGTATTGTTTTAATACAGTACAGAATTTATTTTACAGTTGTGATTTTGCTTTCTTCTGCAGAGAGAAGGGGAATGGGCAGTGTTCTGCATATTTCCTAGAGCGCATGATGATCAGTTCAGTCAAGTACTGAGTAACAAACGAAGCTACTGAAAATGAAGTTTGTGGATGTCATGCTATATTTCTTTTTAATGTTTTTCAGATCATGTACTTTAGTTCCCTTTTTCCTTATGTGGTACTTTTATGCTTTCTGATCAGAGGACTGCTCCTTAATGGATCAGTGGATGGAATTCGTCACATGTTCACACCTAAGGTATGTGCTTCATTTCTGTTTGCAGTGTATTAAGGTTTCAGTGGCAATTTGACTGGTTATGAATGCTCTCATTTAAGCTTATTGTCTTTATAAAACATTTGACCATTTTCCTGCTTGGTTAAATTGCAAAATTGTTGTTGACTGCAGTGGAACAATAGCAAGCCTGAAGGTCCAACGGCTCTATGTGTTCCAAAGGGTCTGTGTAGAGTTACTTCCCTCAGGTGACAAGTTCACAGAGTTAGATGCCTTTACAAAGCTAAGCAACTGAAAGTGCTGCTTCCAGGGTTTAAGGTGTTTAGAAAGCTCCAAAATACTGAAAGGAGAAGTGAATCTTAAATCTTGCCGTTCTCTAGGATTGAAATGCCTAGTTCTAGGATGCCACTGAAATGCCTTACCTTGAATGCTGTCGTGGATTTATATAATTGACTTGTCCCTTTTGAAAGGAGACAAATTTGTCACTTTTTAGAAATAAATTAATGCTGCTTGCATAGTAGCCAAGAACCTGTCTTTAATACTCTGCTCATCTTGTAAAAGTAGTGTAAGTACTCGCCATTCAGCTTTCCTTACCATGTTCCTTATGGTTATTATGCCAAATAGCAGCAGGACTAAGCATACATTTTTTTACTGTCAACATTTTTACCAGGAATATGTCTTACAGAACTTAGATTTTTATAACTACGGAGGTGAGAAGGGATGTTATAAATCGGTGTTTAGCCTGAAGATATAAATTCTACCCACACCCATCTCAAATGCTTAGAACTGTATCTGTACTATAGGAACAGCAACATTTGAGCAGTCAGAGCCATACTTGCTCAGGAATGCACGATGCTGGGCTTCATATTGTATTATGAAATAGACTCTCCTACAAGTCCATTCCATAATACAGTTGAGCAGAACAGGACTGAGGTTTCAAAAATGAAAGCCGAATAATAAGATGATTAAAATCAATGCACATAGTGGCTAATGCCAGGTGACAAGATGTCAGTTGTTTTGAATCTGCGGAGAACTGTCATTCTATAAAAATGACCCTTGCTATCTATCAAGTTGTCGTTTCTCACATTGTGATATGCAGTTGTGCTCTGCTTCACTCTCTTTCTCTGTCTTACAGAGTCATCATTCTGCAGGAACTTGCAGGCTGCTCAGGCAAATTTAGGGAAATCTCAGGAACAGAGAGAAATGTAATGCTTATTGAGGAAGTCTGTAGCAGAAATGAAATACAGACCCCGTGAAGGCATAATTTGGTTTCTCAACCATAGTATTAATCCTTTATTTAACTAGAGAAGTACCACTAGATACCAAGGGAAAGTAAACACTGAAACTCCCCTTGAATACCAACACCTCTTCACCCTTCACTGTTTCATCTTTCATGAGTTTGACTGAAAATAAGTTGCAGCTGATGCTTACTGTATAGTTACTTTATATCTTAATCATACAATTGTTTCAAGTGTTCAGATAAACAATCTTGAAAGAAAAATTGTTTATAATTTCTTCTACTGGTTTCCAGCTCTGTATCTCGAAATTTAAGTTGTGGCATAAATTTGAGCTTAGGAGGCCTATGTATCGCAGGCAGTATATATGAATATAAAACTTCAAAAGTATTTTCATTATAATCTCTGATTGTTTCTGTACTTGAGCACTGATTTGGACCGTATGTTCATATGAAACTACCTGAAGGAATTCAGACTCACCCATCTGTTGCTGTTTCAATTCACTCCATTGTGCTAACAGTTTATCTGGGCAGACAGGCTGTAAAAAAGCATTGCTGAACTGATCTAGGTTGAAAATAATCCAGGTAGATAGACATGAAAGGGGAGGGGAAGACATCTTTTCAGCCTCAGTTAGTTCAGCAAACGACCACATTTTAACAACAGACAATCACAACACATTTCTGCTCTGGTGAGACCTCACCTGGAGTACTGCGTTCAGCTCTGGAGCCCTCAGCACAAGAAGGACATGGAACTGTTGGAGCGCATCCAAAGGAGGGCTACAAAAATGATCCGAGGGCTGGAGCACCTGTCCTGTGAGGACAGGCTGAGAGAGTTGGGCTTGTTCAGCCTGGAGAAGAGAAGGCTGCGGGGAGACCTGATTGCAGCCTTTCAGTACTTAAAGGGAGCCTATAGGAAAGATGGGGACAATCTTTTTAGTAGAGACAGCAGTGACAGGACGAGGGGTAATGGTTTTAAACTAAAACAGGGTAGGTTTAGGCTGGATATAAGGAAGAAATTCTTTACAAAGAGGGTGGTGAAACACTGGAACGGGTTGCCCAGAGAGGTAGTGGAGGCCCCATCCCTGGAAACATTCAAGACCAGGTTGGACAGGGCTCTGAGCAACCTGATCTAGTTAGCGGTGTCCCTGCTCGCTGCAGGGGGGTTGAACTAGATGACCTCTAGGGGTCCCTTCCGACCCAAAACTTTCTATGATTCTATTCTATGATTTCCGCAGAACAGCTGTGTCAGTACAGCAGAGGACTGGCACACATTGGTGCAGGTGTGAAGAGCACAGGGCTCATGAAGAAGGAGAGGATTTATCTCTTTAGCGTGGTTGATGAACAAAGCAGAAATTCTAAATAATAACCTTAATGAGAAGCCTAAAGAAAGGTATATGAAACACCCACTGAAGTGAACTACTACACTGAAACTGTAGGACTTTATGAAGCTTAAACACAGAACTCCCCGAAATTTCACCGAAAATATCTTATAGCAGCATATCAGTTACAAGTTTATTTTGAAATGCTAGGCAATGTGTATCTGGGAATGTGCTGCCTTTCATGATATCAAATGATATATTGCAGAAAGCAAGAAGTATTTTGATACTTAAAGAGTTTCCAGGTTTGCAAAAATTAAGAATATTCCTCGAGCTCCCTCTCGTGGAAAAGCTCTGGCATGACTCTGTGATACAGGGGGGTTGAACTATGGGCAGTAGCTACCTGTGCATTGTAATTTTAATAAAAACTATAAGTCAGGAACAAATCTATTGTCATAAACACTTTTTAAATATGTAAAAGAATAAAGAGGTTATCTGCTACCTATCTATGATAAGTGCTATATCTTTTTTAGAAACTAGAAAAATGTTCAGAATGTTATCGTAACAACAGCAGATTTAATATTTTTTTCCCTGAGAGTAAGACAATCAGTCTTCTGATGCTGGCATCTATTCTGATGCTTTTAGTTTTACTGTTTTTGATAAGCTTAGAGTTTAAAAAAAAAAAAACCCAGCAGAAAACCCCAACACATTTACAGAAGTAAGGTCTTTCACTGTTAGATGAATAGAGGCCCTGAATCAACTAGAGAAAATCTAGTGTTTAAATTTCACATGTACTTCTTTTTTATGATTCACTATCCAGAAGTATCCAAGATAGACAGATGATGACTTGTAACTTTAACAAAGATATTTCATAAGTGTGAGCATCTGAAAGAGCAATACAGTTCAATTTTTTGATAAAAGGCTTAGTTGTTCCTCAAATACACGACCCATTTAACTTACGGTAAGTTCGAGGCATCTAGCTTAGGGCAGGTTTGATGCATGGACTATGCAGATTGTGGTCGTTAGCATTTATTTCATATATTGCATTTTGCTTTATATATTTGCATGTAATAAAATTCCATATAAGCATGTGTATCTCAAGGTCATTTTTTTTTAAAAAAAGTAACAACAAAACAACTTTTAACATATTTACTACATTTATAAGAGGGTTGATCATCTCAAAAGAAATCTGAATTCTAACAACTGATAATACATGTACAGTAAGAAAAAAAGACAGTAAATACTGTTAAAAAATATTTTAAAAAAGGGACAGATACTCTCTTTTATTTCACTGGATAACTAGCTGCTAGTTCTGTTATCATATAGCTCCAGTAGTTTCACATTGTTGGGAATGTACTCTGTTTCTCTTTAAGGATTATATTGTATAAAATCAATAGAAATTCTGGCCTATAGGTTAGCTCAACTTTAGGTGTCGCATTGAGTTTTCATTGTATCGTAATTAAAATACATTTGTAGTCGAGCATTTTGTGATGTAGACTGTCTTCCTGTTTTGTTTTTTTTTTTTTCTGTTGTCTTTTCATATAATAGAAATGCATTTTATAGCTGACATATATTATATCTAATTTCAAACAGCTTGAAATAATGCTGGAGCCCAAGGTCTGGAGAGAAGCTGCTACTCAGGTGTTCTTTGCCTTAGGGCTTGGATTTGGTGGAGTCATTGCCTTTTCAAGCTACAACAAGAGAGACAACAACTGCCATTTTGATGCTGTACTGGTGTCCTTCATCAATTTTTTCACTTCTGTGCTGGCAACTTTGGTGGTGTTTGCAGTTCTGGGCTTCAAAGCCAATATCATAAATGAAAAATGTGTTATCCAGTATGAATATCCATTTATTTTTTAAAATTATTTTTATGGTATATTTCATTTAGGAATTAAACCAGATCATCAAATTTAATTTCACTGTTTTATTGTGTTTTACAGAAATTCAGAGAAAATTTTAAAACTTTTGAAAATGGGCAATCTGAGCCAGGATATGATCCCACATCATATCAATTTCTCAAGCATTACAGCAGAAGATTACAATTTAGTTTATGACATTATTCAGAAAGTTAAAGAAGAAGAGTTTGATTCTCTTGGTCTGAAATCTTGTCAGATTGAAGATGAACTTAACAAGGTGAGAGCAATTAGTATGTCTTAAATACAGAGACTGTAAACAGACAAATATTTGTCAAGCCTGAAATAAACTGTGAAGTGTACTTACATGGAGTATCGGTACAGTGTATCTATGAGCAGTGCACCTACTGAGATCCATGTGAAAACAAGGTTCTCTGCAGGGTCACATTCCAGCTTACCTGAGGGCTTTTGGGTCTGATGTCTTAACACTGATTTGTAATATATTTTGATCGTTATATCACTCTCATCAGGAGGTGAGAAGATTTTAAAGTTCTGTTTTTTAGAAGAGTTGAGCGTGAGGATTTTTCCAAACACTGAACATAGGTGTGCCTGTACAACATCTCAAACGATGATGTCTTCTAATGTTAAAATAGAATAATTAAATATAAATACTACATCACTAGAAAGTAAAAAAGTTATTTTTACTTATTAAATAATTGTTTAATGAATATAATCCCGTTTTGAAATCTTACAATCTTACAGGAAGCCGGATATGTAAAAGAAAAGATATTTTTCTAGCTTTTTCAGGTGGACTTCCAGTTTTAAACATTGACCTCTGTGTAGTTGCATCAGCATCTAAAGCTAAAATGTCAAATTGGTGACTTAGACATTAAAAGCTTCTGTACTATTTCTGCCATTTAAATTTGAAACAAATAGGTGTAGAAATGAAGTCCTTTATATACTTAACGGAGAAAACAGAGTGTATTTTGTAGCAGTCCTGTATAACAGCTCTCATGCAAAATTATCAGTGAAAGAGAGAAACAAGTGTGTTGTTAATATCAATCAACCTACAGTTTCTCAGCCAAATCCAATATTTCAATAAACGGTATTAGTTACATTTGCAAGTTTGCAGGTTTGGAAGAATCACATATTAGTTAGCAGCTTCCCACTCGACCTTCAGGATTTAATCAGTGACATTGGATGAACACAAAGTCAGACTGCCATGCTACAAAAAAAGTATTGTCCATGAATAATAATGTGGATTTCTTTTCTCACTGACAGGCGGTTCAAGGAACTGGTTTAGCTTTTATTGCCTTTACAGAAGCAATGACCCACTTCCCTGCTTCTCCCTTCTGGTCAGTCATGTTCTTCCTCATGCTGGTAAATTTGGGACTTGGAAGTATGTTTGGAACCATTGAAGGCATCATCACACCCATTGTTGATACCTTCAAAGTCAGAAAAGAAATTCTTACTGGTGAGTTGCACAAACTTTCTTTTTTTACTGCAGCAGTAAGCTAAAAATTTTTTTGAGAGTATGAAGTCTTGTTTTTTGACATGAAAGTTTTCAGTGCTGACATTTTACATTGCAGACTTTACTTCTATGCACAGGAACATTACTATCTGCAAGTAGAACCTTTTCCTGAATGCTACAAGAGCAGAAACATCCTAGAACTTAATTTTGAATGGAGGATTTCTGTTACAAGTTTCTGTATGGTTGGTCCTTCTGAGCTCTTCCAGAATACTTTCCATTCCAGCCTCTGTCAAGGATCAGGGAAACAAAGCAAAAGGATATGAATCATAGAATCACAGAATGGTAGGGGTTGGAAGGGACCTCTGTGGGTCATCTAGTCCAACCCTCCTGCCGAAGCAGGGTCACCTACAGCAGGCTGCACAGGACCTCATCCAGGCGGGTCTTTAATATCTCCAGAGAAGGAGACTCCACAACCTCCCTGGGCAGCCTGTTCCAGTGCTCCGTCACCCTCAGAGGGAAGAAGTTCTTCCTGATATTCAGTTGGAACTTCCTGTCCTTCAGTTTGTGCCCATTGCCCCTTGTCCTGTCGCTGGGCACCACTGAAAAGAGTCTGGCCCCATCCTCCTGACACCTGCCCTTGAGATATTTGTAAGCTTATATTAGGTCCCCTCGCAGCCTTCTCTTCCTCAGGCTGAACAAGCCCAGCTCCCTCAGCCTCTCCTCGTAGGAGAGATGCTCCCAGTCCCCTCACCACCCTCGTAGCCCTCCGCTGGACACTCTCCAGTAGCTCCTCATCTTTCTTGAACTGGGGAGCCAAGAAATGGATGCAGTACTCCAGATGGGTCCTCACTAGGGCAGTGTAGAGGGGAAGGAGAACCTCCCTCGACCTGCTGGCCACACTCCTCCTAATGCATCCCAGGATCCCGTTAGCTTTCTTGGCAGCCAGGGCACACTGCTGGCTCATGGTCAACCTGTCATCCACCAGGACACCCAGGTCCCTCTCCGCAGCACTGCTCTCCAGCAGGTACGCCCCAGGCCTGTACTGGTGCATGGGGTTGTTCCTGCCTGGACCCTGCATTTGCCCTTGTTGAACCTCATCAGGTTCCTCTCTGCCCAACTTTCCAGCCTGTCCAGGTCTCGCTGAATGGCAGCACAGCCTGCTGGTGTATCTACCTCTCCTCCCAGTTTGGTGTCATCAGCAAAATTGCTGAGGGTACATTCTAACTCTTCATCCAGGTTGTTGATGAAGAAGTTAAACAAGACTGGGCCCAGTACTGGCCGAGTGTGTATGAATGCAATGTATGAAAATACATTGCAAATTACTACACGTTATTCCTAAGTAGGCAAATGAAATCTTAATTTATGATGAAATGTTTATTATGTCAAAAATCAGTACGGTTATTCTATAGAGGAATATATTTTTCCCTCTTGAATGTGGAAAGGGTCTTAAAGAGAATGTCTTTTTTTTTTGTTTTCTTTTTTTTTTAATGCCTAAAGTCATGTGAGGTGTAGCTTGTTCATGTAGCTCTGATTGTCTTGCAGCATTTTCTCTTTTTGAGCTAGAACATCAGCATAAACCATAAAAGTTTGGTTTCTGACAATCTTCAGGGCAGCTGCAAGGGATCTGATGTGTTATGTTCAAATATGGATTTCATATCAATACCTGTGACAGGAGGGATAGAAAATAAAAAATATAATTAGCTGCTTTAGAATTATCTAACTCTGTGAAGGAAATAATAATATATTCTCTAAGAGTTAACCCCTGATGCAGCAGAGCACTCTTTTCTGATTGCTGAGTACTTAGATAATAGGTAATATTTAACAGAAGACATATTTTTTTAGTTTGCTAGATTTAAGAATAAAATTCTACATAAAGATTAATCAACTGATTTTTCAGAAGTCCTAATCTACTGAGCACTTGGTGGCTTTTTGTGTTGGTTTTTTTTTTTTTTTAAATTAACTCTTAAAATTCTTATTGAATAACCATTGTGACATTTCGAAATTAGCTGTTTTCATGAAGTATATATGCAAATACTATGATACACAGTCATTAGTCTGAAGTGATGGAGCATTTTACAGTAATTGTTACTGCACTTGACAAAAAAACCATATTAAGATAAAGAAATATTCAAGAACAGCCTTTCTCTGGTAATTTTTTTTGTGTTATCTAACTGTATAGTTCTATGACAAGGATTATGCCTGCACTAGAGTTTGTGCTTAGAAACAACAGATCTTCAGTTTCTGCAGAAGTGTGAACACATGCAACTTCGTGCACCATAGTTCCAGTTCAGCCTTTGTTGAGTTCAGGGAAACCAATTCATATACTTAAACTTATTTTGTGTTCAGTTATTTCCAGATTGGAGTCTGCATGTCTACGTACTGTGTTATCATGAGTGTACCTACTTGAGCCTTAGCTTACAGCTAAGGATGCATATTTTTGGGGCATATGTTATGACACATTGGGAGAACATAACAAGGATTTCTAAATTCACATACACACAGTTCTGATGGTCTAATTCTTTTCTCGGCGCCAGTAATAAAACTCAGTGTGATTGATGAGGCTCAGGTTGGGGAGATTTTATCTGTGTTCTGCAGGTTTTGTCACCCTGTGTTAGGAGTTCACATTGATTTGTAATGACCTCTAATTCTAAATTTTTCTTCTCTGAAAGTCATTATAACAATAGTTACTACAAGGTTGAAAAAAGTGATTGGTCTTATACCACAGTATTTAAAAAAGTGTCAGTCTTCTGTTCAGTGCTTTAATAAATACTAATTGATAATCTGAAATTTATACACTGGATTATTCTGTAAAAATATTTTACTTTGGTCCAGATTCATCTCACCTAATTTTAGACCAGTTAGATGTATCTTTAACCGAAGTTCCTAGTGGGGGGAAAAAAGGGCATTTCGGGCAGGAGAATCAGTCTTACTGGTGCTCAGCTTATGACTGATTTCACAATTCATTGAAATTTAACTTATTTTATGGGTATTTAAGCATTCAATCCTAGTCCTAATGAATTTAGTAGGAAAAAATGATCGTGAGATGCATTATGCAGGGTCGAGCATTCAAGAAGTGTATTTCAAGTTGTCCTTAAACAAGAGACAGAAATGTTGCTGCTTAGTGCACAAATACATTTAGATAGAACCTAATGGAAGTTCATGCCAGGAATGATCTAGGGGAAGCCTATTCAACCTGTTTATTTTTTAGAATCATAGTCTGAAACTGATTCTTTTCAGTTCTGAATTTCAGAAAGTGATCTAGTGACCAAATAGCATGATGTGTGATTTTTAGCTTACCAGTTCTGTTTATTTTAGCCTTGCATTCACATTAAGTTAAATGTTTAATGAGAAATAGTGAGAAATAGTAACTTGATTTATCTCTGCTGTTTAATCAGGGCTGCTATAATATGACAATTTGAGTAATTACTTCTAATTTCATAACTCTTCTGTTATGTAGGGAAGGGGTAGGATTCCTAATATTCTTAAATTTGAGACCGCAAGAGAAGGAAAATGTTATCAATTTTGATTATGTGTCCTGGGTTCAGCTGGGATAGCGTTAATTTTCACCAGAAGCTGGTTGGGCTGACCCAAACAGTCAATCAAATGGGACATTCGATACCATGTGACTCCATGCTCAGTATTTAAGTGGGGAGCTGGCAGAAGGAGGGGCTTTTTGCTACTCAGGAGCAAGCTGAGCATTGGGTGGTGAGAACACTGCATGTTGTATATGCTTTTTATCAGTATTATTGATTGAGGCTTTCTTCTCCCTTTGCCATTCTGTTGGCAGAATGGACGGGTTTACCTTTGCCCGAGACAGGACTAACCCAGACTGTCTTCCCTAACATATTCCTCATGTGCACTACGGGGACTTTGCCCCCTTCTACAGGGCGCTGAGGTTTTGTTTGGGCAGGGCCAGCCTGGTTGGTGGATCCTCTGGTGTTAACCAACCAGGTGGCCTTTGCTAAAGGAGTATCCTAGCTTTTGAAAGTCCCACCATAATGTGCTAAATTAGATCTTTGCTGTTTCAAATGCTCTTTATTTCCTCTTTGTCTATGGAACTTTGTTATAATTCCAGCTCACATTTCTGTCCTTTATTCCAGTCATCTGCTGCTTGGTAGCATTTTTTATTGGCCTGATCTTTGTGCAGCGCTCTGGAAATTATTTTGTGACGATGTTTGATGACTACTCAGCTACTCTGCCCCTGCTTATTGTGGTCATTTTAGAGAACATTGCGGTCACACGGATTTATGGAATAGACAAGTAAGTGAAGGAAATGTATTTCCCTGTCCATATAAACAGTATCCATTACAATAATTATTACTACTTGAGTTATATAGCGCAAAGTACTTGCAATGTACACATAAATACAAATAAGTAGAAAGTGGGTCAATCTGGAGCTGAATCTAGTCTTTTAAGAACAGATTTGGAGCAAGATATACTGCATCAGGACAGTGAGGTGAAATCTAAAGAGCAGTTGCAACAGATCCAAAGAGTGAAGAATGCAGTAAAAGAGGCAAAATTAGAGAGTTAGAAAGGAGGCTGGATATGCAGGTGTGAGGAATTTATGTAGAAATAAGACGGCAAGAGAAAGATTTCAAGAAGTAATAACCATGGTCTAAGCTGCAGATGCGGGTGAGTATTCTGAACAGATCTGTAGTATTCCAGGTAGCCTGAGAGAGGAATAAAGCAAACTGTAATGACAGTAACAATAAGAATTTTCAGTTTATGAACTAGATTTAGTTTGGGGTCTTGTAGCAATTAATTGTTCTTTGCATTGGTTGTGAGAGAGGAATTAATAGCAAAGAGTAGGATCTAAACTTACATGGAATCAACACAGTTGACAGTGAAGTTAAGTGATCTTCTGTCAGTGATGGCTGAAGAGAAAACACCATCAAGTCCCTCTTAATTTTTTTTTAAATCTTAGGACAGAAATGACCAGAATGTGTTCACTAAGTGAGGTCAATGTGTGCCACACTTTTTAAGGAATAGAAGTGGTTTTTCATTTGACTTCACTTGTCTGAGTAATCAGTCAATCTCTTACCATAATGAAATAGAACTATAGTAAGAAAATTGGTTTTTATGGTTTCCAGACACTGTTGCTGGTCTATACAAGTAGTGCCTATTCTACTCACTCATTAAGGAAGAATTCCCACTTGGGCCACATGTATAATCCTGTAATTGATCACACAAACATGAAAACACCATGTAGATTTGTTTACACATGCAAACAAAAGATGAAACAGATGATCTCTGGGTATCAGGGTGGTAGTGTCCAGTCAGGTAGAGTTACACTACGAAGGGAGGTAGACATGCCAAAAGTCAGCAACTTACCTGTGAGGAAGCTGGTGTTTAGGAGTAGGTAAAATATGGTAATGCTTTGCCTCTGAATCAGAGTACAGTTGATTTGTGTTTTCAGAAGGGGTTCTGACAAGATACAGTGAAAAGTTAACAGCCAGATTTCCTATTCATAACAGCCACCTGAACCTCCCTCTAGAGTATTCCTAGTATTTCTTCTGATGGATATTTCTCCAGAGCATTCTTCTTCAGGAGCCTAGCATTCTTCTTTGCAAAAACTGCCAGAATCAACAACCTCAGACTGTCATTAGTTGTGGTAGCACCAAGGGGTCATACACATATATATGTGGTCTTAGACACATTGTTTTTGATCAAATAGAAAAGAAAAACAAAACATATTGCATCCAAAGGAATTACAGCCAAAGGATAGAAAAAAGACATGTGGATCCCTGTAGCCAAGAAGGCATAGAGTATTAAATACTGTTGGTTAACATCAACCTGCCCTGACCTTGCAAAGCAGCTGCTATCAAAATTTGTGTAGACCTCACAGCAAACAAAACTTTCACTGAAATGGAATCAGAGGTATTTATGGGATATATCACTCATAGCTGAGGGACAATAATTCTGAAGATACCAGTTTGAAAATGTAAGTGGGAGATGAATACTAGAATCAGTACTAAAGGAGCTTGGTAGATTTTAAAAGAGGATAGTTGGGATGGAGATGATGAAAGACTTTAAAGTGAAGATAACAGCTTTATGTTTAATTGTATGAAGAACCGGAAATCCCAGAAAGAAAAGGCTAGCTATAGAGGGCACAAACCATTTGTAAATTCAACTTCTTTTTAATGAAGTGTTTCACTGCAGTCTAAGCAAAGGATAGGGTACCCCAAACTATGCAGTTCGAAAAAATTTTTGAAAGTTTGTATGACAGTAGCTTCACATGTGTAACTGCTTTGAAAACATATTTATTGCTCTAAGAACTTGTTTGAGACGCACATTTCAAAAGGGAGTGGGACCACAAGGGAGTTAAAACAGAATCAGTGCTTGTGCAGACTCCAAAATAATTCATTCTGAAAATATTCTTTTTCTGGTGGCTCTGGAACCATGTACTCCTCTGTCAGGAATACAAAAATAGGGGTTTTGTTCATATCATAACTTGCAACTTTGAGGCACAAGGAGGCATATTTAAAACTTCAAAAAGTTTTATTTCAGCAACTTACATGGTGCAAACCATAGCTTATGCATAAAGCTATTTTTTTACACTGCAGCACACATGCGGGTTTGAAATTAATTCTGCAGAATCTGTAAGATGTGCTGGTTTTATATGCTCTCAAAGATAATGACACATGCCTCAGTAAACAACTCAGTAGACAATATAAGACGATGTAAAAAAAGAATCTGACAAAAAAAAGGTAAGTCTAAATATCTTTACAGCACGGTCCAGCAAGTGGTTTACTAAGTCACTGCACTGTGTAGTGATTCCTCATGTTCTGAACTAGTAATACAAGCTCTGTTTTTCAGCCCATCAAGTAATCAGAGCTGCAGCCATTTCTATACATGCAGTTTTTCAGTATGTTTGTTCCCTCAAATTAGGCGCTATGTATCAATTATAGTACTTGAAATCTCAGTGTACGCATTAACAACCACCTTTTATTCCCTTCACAGATTTATGGAGGATCTGAAGGATATGCTTGGGTTTTCTCCAAGCCAGTATTATTACTACATGTGGAAGTATGTTTCACCTTTAGTTTTGTTATGTTTGCTGGTAGCTAGTATTGTCCAAATGGGATTAAGTCCTCCTGGCTACAAGGCTTGGATTGAAGATACGGTATGTATAGAACAGATGCCATCACCATCATAATGATCATATCTGAAGTATTTCAGAAGTATGTGAAAAGACAAAAAATTTGCAATTAGCAATTCAAAATCAATATAAATAATGACATGGTTGTTTCTATCTCAAGTAACATTAATATAGAATCAACTGTTTTTTAATTTTAGAGTAGTTCTGCTTTGAAATAGAACTGCTTTACATGAACCTTCATGCTTTTTATGACTTTTATTTTGTTCATGTACGTTGAAGAAATTCTTAAGGATGAGAGAGGTTGTTCACTTTCATTAAATCTTATGTTACTGTAGAAAATAGTTGGGTAATAACACTGAAAAATCATTTCAGGCATTATATCAATTTTTTTATGTGGAATTAAATACAGATATTTAGCCATGTCGTAAGTTTTCCCCTTTGGGAACACATATCACATTGTAGGTAACAGCTGCATTAAAACTTGTCTTTGATAAGAATGTTTCATTTGTAAAAAAACTTGTCTGTGTGAACTGCAGAGTCCGTGCTGCCTGTTGGCTCCAAAAAGAGATTTGATCAAGGTAACCCCTAAGTTCTGCTAGTTTGTAGGCTCATCAGCCGTCAGCTGTTTCTACAGGCTTGCCATGCAAAATATAGGGAGCTTAAAATGTCAGAGAAATGAATTGCAGGGACCCTTCTGAATGGGCAATTGTCTGAATTAGCCAGGGGGTGAAAATCACAGCAAAGACAGGTAAAGTGTAAGTACGAGAGGTTTGCTTTATTGTAGATAGACCAGGCAACTACTACTACTTTGCTGGGATTCTCAGAAAAACGCTCTTGTTACGTTTGATTCTTGCCCTCAAAAATTGGAGAGAAATACCTTAGAATACCAAACACACTGTTCCCTTCTGTGTATAAAATTAACAGTTTGTTGGGCTACTAGGCAAACAGTCCACTGGCCAGGGATTCATGGATGCAGTAGAGGTGTGGGGTGCAGTCACTGCCTCAGTAAACGTGTTATAGTTTGCATGAAGTTTATACAAAGAGGAGCAATTGCACAGGGTGACCTGACACAGTCCCTGTCTAGACCAGCTGTTAGCGTGCACAACAGGAACTTATTTTCTAGGCACCGTTACAGACATCACTGCACACTTGTTTGTTCTCAGCATCCTTTAAAGGATCAGGAAACAACTGCAGACAAATATAGAAGGTGGCCTAATGTGAAAATCTTGATTTGGGCTCTACTAGAGTGCTCTGAGCGTCTCAGAAACTGTGGGGACAGTGTTTTGGTCTTACTCACTGGCAGAAAGATAGTAATCCTGTACATCTCCATGACTGTTCAAATGGGAAATCTGTAATGGTGCCCATGTTGTGGGTACAAGGTGACATAGAGATGAGTATGTGTTTGAAAACTGCATGCCTTGCTGAGGACTGCAGATGTGCTCTTTTTTAAGTAAATATGTATTAATATTTTTTCTCTTGGGTTGCTCAGGCTACGGAGGAGTTCCACAGCTTTCCGTCATGGGGAATGATTGTCTGTATATCGCTGATGGTGTTGGCCATACTGCCGGTACCAATAGTCTTCATGGTGCGCCGTTGCAACCTTATGGATGACAGCTCTGGTAGTTTGGCATCTATATCCTATAAAAGAGGCCGGATAATAAAGGAACCTGTTAATCTGGAGGGAGACGATACAAGTCTGATTCATGGGAAGAGTCCAAGTGAAGTGCCATCTCCAAATTTTGGCAAAAATATATATCGAAAACAGACTGGATCACCAACTCCGGATACTGCTCCAAATGGACGTTATGGTATTGGGTACCTGATGGCAGATATGCCTGATATGCCGGAGTCTGATTTGTGAATGCAGAAAAAAATATGCCATTTGTTTCTCCTCTCTCGCTGATCGTGGCTCTCCTACGAGAAGTGGTCAGCTTCACTTACTAGGGTGTGATCTCAGGTGCTCCATAGCAACAGTATTTAAAATGTCACAACTGTACGTATAGGATGAGAAAACTCCCTCTGGATTAATTCTCTGGGTTTTCATTTGTACTGAAAGGAACACATTCAAAATCAAGGGCAACCTACATCTGCCAGAATGGCCAAGAATTTGATTTTTTAAATTAATTTCTAAATTTAAAGCTTTCTATCTCTGAAGCCCAGGTCTCACTCAAATGATTAAATAGTTCTGAAGTAATATCACTGAAAATCCTGTTTTTTCTGCTTTCAGGTTAACTCCCCAGTATTAAGTGAGCTCAGAAGTAGTTCACCAAACCCATGTTTGTACAAAGACTTGTATATACCTTATGTAGATATGCTGTACTTACTTTGTTAGCACTGATGATTACTTAGGCTATTAGCTGAGTAAAAAACAAACCTGCAAACTATTTTTTTATGTAATAGCTGTATAGAGCAATAGTATTAGAAAATCAAGAAGCAGACTTACAGGAAGGCGAGGAAAGATTCCCTGTTCACTGGGGACTGTATAAACTCTGGCTGTATATTTTGTGTAAAATATTTGCTTTTTCAGTGTGAAAACAATGTAAGAGTGAGTCACTCCAAGAATCTTAAGAATTGTGCAGATTCTGCATTTTTCTCTATGCTGTGTGCCTAAAAAAGACCTTCTTGATATTTATTGTGGTTACAAGATTACATATATATTATATTTATATAATATACTTGTAATGTAAATATGTATATTATTCTGTATGTAGTCGTTTCAAAAGTTGAAGCAAGGTGGCTTTTTTAATTAGTCTCAGTTTTGCTTCTGTCATGCAGATAATTTTTTTTCAGTCAGTAATTGTTAAGAACTGGATGGTATTACATTTGAACCTATGAATAAAGAGATTGACAACGTGTTTCTCTGTGATTTCCTAATACGCTTATTGTAACACAGCCTGCTTTTCCCTCAGCTGGACTATCTGGAAGAATAACATTTAACAGCTGAATAGAGATGCTAAAAGAACCTGGAAACAAAAAATGCTAGATCAGTCGTCTTAAACTATTGGAGAAGAATTTTTTCTGTCAGTACAGTAGTTGATGTAGGACTGTAAACTGTCATGATATTCTGGAAGCTAGTATGTGATCTATTCCTTACCTTAAAGAGCTTTAAAGTTAGATGTAAATACTGACCTTGCTACCTCATATAAGCAAAGGGCAGAACCTAATTACATTGTCTCATGATGATGGTGGGACAAAGAACCGGATTAATTCATTTGAGGTAGATGCAAGTCTCGGAATCATAACCAGATATGGATGTCTTGCTGTTCTACTCTCCGTTGTTCCAGTTTAACCCTGTTTCAGAGGCCAAAACTTGAAACAGTTCTCTTGCATAGCTCTGACTATTCTCTGTCACGCATTGCCCAGCTCTCGCCCTTTGATGTGGGAAATAATGCAAAGGCTGATTTGGGATACTGGTGGCCCAAGAGGTAAGTGCCTTCTGCTTGTCCACGTGGGGAAAAATGGTGTTCCAACACATACTGTAGCTCTCAGTATGTCAATGTGGAAAAGCTATGCCAAACAAATGAAAAGGAGCAAAATCTTAAACAAATCAGTATCTTAGCAACCTGATAAAATAAATTTCTTAGGGATAATGTTTGTCTTTGGGAGGATAATCCCAGGTAATTTTCCATTTCTAACCTGGGAGCTTTTGAAGTTATTTCCAGTCATCAGAAAGTTGAACTAGTAGCATTAGTTGAGACAAACCTGTGTTTAATTACCAGGCTTAGCTCACATTCATTAGGAGTTGTGCTCATGAAAGAAGAGTTTAAAAGTAGCTCTCTAAAGTGCACGTATCAGAACATATGGGAGAGAGCTGATGTAATTTTAACAGGTTATGCATTCATAACTGATCAATTGGCAATATTACTACGTGTATAATGGATCAGCATTAGAGACACAGAGGGATTGTGTGCACAATATTCCTGCTGTGGCAGAGCAGCAGCAGATTTCCACTGTTGTATCGCATCAGGCCTCAAAAGTAAGTGACTGCTCATGGTAGTTGTCACACATCCCCTCTGTGTCCAGTCCACAGAGTACAGAAGTCTTGTTACAGACTTCGTGCCTGTAGTGGCACATGCTTTTGTTACATAGACCCTAGTTTTAAATGTGAAGTGATGGCCAAATGTCTGCTGCTACACAAATCCATTAAAAAAAAATGTGAGCAAGATTGTACTATCGAAGTGCAATAGCTACTTCTGTTTAAAGCATCACAAAGGGGATTAATGCTACTTAAGCTGACTGCTGAAGATTATTCTACTGGGGAATATATGTCTTGTTTCTGCCCTTTTGCCTGTCTCCTTGAACGCTTCTGATGAGCGTTTAGCTTTTCCACTCATTTAGACCACTGCTTCTCAATCAGTTGCTTCCTGATAGCTCCAATTAGCATGTCTTCATGCTTCATGAAATTTTTCAGTCTTGAGAAAGCCCAGAATGTGTGTCCTGTCTGCTGCTGGATGTTTGATTCAGAGTTTGATCTCAGCTGTGATTGAACACCATGAAGTGCAGAAGTTCCTTTAACCTGGTGTAGTCTGATGGGCTTAAAAATGAAGGCACCTAAAGAATCAGGACTTGTCCAAAAAATAGCAAGGTGTGGAGGTTTAAAAACATTAAAAATAACTACTATAAAGTGTACCATCCAAGTCCTTGGATATTAATGAAAGAACTGTTGAAGCAAGAGTATGAGATTGTATGTATAGTTGCTGTTAAAATGAAGGGAAATCTCACCACTTCCATACTTCAACTTTGGGAGCAAGTTGCTACTTGCTGTCCTTAATGGATAAAAAGAGGTAAAAGAAGAGTAGAGGGCAGGAGAGAGATGGTTCAGATATTTATCTATTTAAAAGCCAGAATGTTTGTGTGCCATGTCAGTCATCACCACAATTAATTTGCCCTTTTTTTTAAGGAAAACAACATTGCAAAAGTCAGTCATGCTTAAAATTAAAGAAAATCCTATTTATGTCTTACACAATCAGAAATAGCCTAAGAACAAAATCATCCATGTGGAAAGTGAAAATACATCTCCAATATTTATTGCAGAAGGCCTAACGTTTCTGAAACCAATATGCTTTGTGAGATCTGATTTCCCCAAAGAATGATAACAGAATCGGTCAGCATCAGTATGGCACAAACGAAGGCCACGCCATTACCTCCATTCTAATCAACAGAGTTCTCAATTTCAGTGAAGGGCAGGACAGAGATTATACAGTCTTATTGGCTGTTTTTAGTCTTTTCTGATGTATCAAAATTTTATTGATGCCTTACAGAATATCATGCAGAGAAGAAAAAAAGAGGACAGAAAATAAAAAGAGGTAAGCACAAAAAGGAAAAAAAAACAACGAAGAACAAAAAAAACAACCCGTGTTCTCAGGGAGCAGCAGGTACGTATTAGCAGATGAATCCTCATACTGGTGTAAGGGTAACAGCGATCTTGTCACACTAGAGAGGAATCAGTTATGTTTGTGATAATAGTAGCAGAGAAAAGGAAGATGTGTTTGCAAAAGGATTTTTAGATACACTGAAAATACTTAACTGTGTTGACTGCCATGAAAGACTGACATGAACTGTTCAGCTGAAATGCAGTGTACTCTGAAAAAAGCTTTGTACTGCTACAACAGCTTTGGGAAATTAACAGAAATGTAGTTATGCCAGCTTTCAAAGATGCAGGAAATTTAATATAAACATTTAAATCGTTAGTTAGATTCTGTGGTTGGAGGAAAAAGAGGAAATTGAAAATAAAAGATGTGATTTACTTCCTTTGCCACTGGATGGTGCTCATAATTCATGTGTGTTGGTAAAATGGCATGTTCAGTTTTGAAAAGGGGAGAATGCTGTATTTTTATTCTCTGCCAAAAAAAGAGAACTCTTCAGAATGACCATGGTCTTTCTGAAAGTCAGAACTTTACTAATCTTCTGTATCTTCAACTGTTTTCATAGTTATTTGATTTTTTACACCCAAGAAAGACACAACAAATCTTTAATGCTAGTGAAAGCAGCAACGCATTGTCAGTATCCCAGTGCCATGTATTACACTTTTGGGTCTGCAGAGCAATTAGCTTCTTGATTCAGTATTTTGAAATCAGTAATTTTCTAACATGCCTTTCTTCAAATATCCTATTACTTGCTATTCTCGTTTCTGAAATTAGCAAATTAATTAACTGGCAAATTAATTAGTGGAATAAGAGAATCTCAGACTATAATATTGCTACTAACACTAATAATAGTATTAAAGACTTCAATGTGTCTCACTGCCATCACGAGTAAATGCTGAAAGTTGCAGTGAGGTAGATGAGAGCTGAGGGGGCAGCAAGGAGGGACAGCAGCTGAAGGAGTGGCTCAAGTCTGAAGCTTTGCTTCTGAGCAGAGCAACTGCTGTGGTACCTAGTAGTGTTTTAAAAGCAGTACAGCTACTAAAACATGCTTTGGGCAGCTGTTTAACCCTTTTGGTAAAGAGGGTGTAAAGCATACCTCACTATCTCTCACAGAACCACCGTGTCTTTCATCTGTACTGTATTCATCGTTACCTAGTACTAAATGATTGAAAAATATTAGCTAAGACACTCTTGTCTCAAATCAGCATCAATACATGTCTTTGTTGCTGATTTTTTCCCAACAAAGCACACAGAATGGCAGTGATAGCTCCCATGACGTAGTTTTTAAATTGTGGTGTTAAGAGAAAGAATTTATTCAGTGAAAAAACAGGAGTAGACATTCTCCCTTGTTGTTCGGTCCCATATCTTTTTCTGCTTTTGAGATGTCCTCTGGATGTCTCACATCCAATCCAAACTCAACAAGTTGAAAAGGAAGAATGTGTTTTCCATCACTAGAAGTTCAAAGATAAGAGATACTCTCTTAACTAAAATCAGTAGAACTGATTAGCAAAAAGAAAAATGATATGGAAAGAAAAAAAGAAATTTGCTTCAAAGCATGTCTAGTTGATATTCAGAATTTTGATTCAAACAAAAAGGAAATACATGCAAAGGAAGAGCTAGGTTTGCAACCCAAAAAATAAGGAATTAAGAAAAATATTAAAAGAGGGGTGAAAGGGGGTGGGCTGAAATGGAGATCATTAAAAGAAGGAAGAAAGGACAAGATACTGTAGAAAGAAGACTCACTCAATGAATGACAAAGCGTAAATTGAATAGGTAGGAGGCAACCGGAAAGATAAAAAGGTATGGAAGAAAAAAAAGGACTTCAGGAAGAAAACAGGTTTTGATGGCTGTGTGAAGTATGGTGTTATCAAGCCTTTAGAAGAAATAGTCTACAGTTAGATTTATCTCTTGAAGAGAGATATGAATCAAAGGTGACTAAATTTTTGTTAGCATAGGAGGAGAGGGAGAGAGGCGAAGTGAATCAGGACAAGAGAATGCTGGACTGGGAAGAAAGATTTGAACTGTGTCAGAATCAATTTCCCTTTAAATACTCAAGTGCCTTTGACTTACTGAAAAGCTTGGTTATTTTTCTTAAAGCATTTTGAGATGTTCTGGGGAAAGATGTTAAAGAAATTCAGCCTTCCAAAATTATTTTATTTTAGCTGTCTGATTTGAAGACACAGCTGTCAGGGTAAAATAGCAGTTAAATTGTACCATGACCTTAAGGTTTAAGGAGAAAAATAATTACTTAAAAGCACAGAAAACTCAATGTATAAGGATATCAGGTGAAGAAAAATGTGAGTTTGTGACTAAAAGCTCTGAGTCTGAGACCACTGTGTTACTGTGATTTAACATTGTAGTAAATCTCCAGAGCATTTGCCTAGCGTCAGGGATATGAATAGTCCCAGCCATTACTCACAGACTTGAAATTAGCCAAAAACTCAAAGCACCTAAGCGATATGCATTTCACTGCCTGATCCCTGGAAAGGAAACCAGATACCCAGCCTCCCATATGCAATACATCTGGACAGTGAAGTGTTACAAAATTATAGATCGATAAATGGGCAACATTTGGTGGGGGACTTAAGTGTAACAGAACCCCTTGCTCTCAGAAAAGGACAAACTGAGGCACTCTAGAGAACCTGCCAAATCAGACAGATTAGACCTTGACATCTGTGGGTCTTTATGGAAATTCAGTGTTCAGATCTGTTCAGGTATAAAGTATTTTGAATAAAAAAGTGTTTAATGGCATGGATGTTGTATATGATGATGTCATGAATGTTCTGCTCTCTCCTAGGCAGCAAAAACATAAAAGACAAACTGTTTACCTGACATAAAAAATAGAGTGGCTTGAAAAAAAATATTGTAAGCATTGTAAGTACACATTACCTATACGTATACGTATGCATGTACATATGTATAAACATATCTAGCTACAATGCAACTGGCTTCCTGAGAGAAGAGAAAAAAAGGGATGGAAAAGTTAACACTTAAGGATCTGTCTTTACTCCTCAGGAAGATTTATTTTCAAGTAAGTTTAAGATTATTCCATGAAGAGTCTTACAAGTGGCAAATGCCTAAAGGTAAGGTCACTAGATAAAGAAAGAGCTTTTGAATTAGAGAAATAGGAGGGTTCTTGAGACGTGTTTTGAAACTTTATAAGATACTGTAAAATCTTCCCCAGACCTCAGATCCTCTAGGGTCAGTTTAGCAAGGCCTCTATATAACTTGTAGATGTCCCAGTGCAAGGTCAGTCTCTCATACATCTTAATTCACACATTGTTATAAGCTTCCTTTTAGTTTTGATTCCTCTCTCTGCCCCAGGATTTCTTGGATGGTTCCTGTTTTCACCACGGGCTGCACAAACAGCTGTGCTGGCACAATGGACGTGGTGCTGTGGAGACAGGAAGGGCTGAGAGCGTGTCGGGTTCCGATATTTAGAACAACTGGGTGATAATTGTTTAAGAGATCAACATTCATTCCTTTCTTGAGCTTCGTTCATCTCCGGCTGCTTCCCTCATGGGAGAGCAGAACTACGGATCAGAACTCTGCACTCGCTTTGTACTCGTTTGTATGTCTCATTCACATGCAGTCATACAACATTAACTTGTAAACCAAGAAATGCCATCAGCTCCTCACGGAGCCCACCTGTAAAACCAAAATGCTGCCAGCTCCTCTCAGAGCCCACCCACAGAACACCACGAGGTGCTCTACCCGCCTGTGGATAGAGTACTCCCTTCTGAACCCCAATAGGAAATAAAACAGATTCGCAATCCTTAAGCTCGGATAAAGCACAACTGAGGCACGATAATGGTAATCAACTGACCTCACGAGTTTATTTACTACGGCTCTGGAAGTAACAGTCTAACAAAAAATGGCGCGAAGAAGAGGAAGAAGGAAGGAGGGATATACAGAGGAAAGATAAAAAGATATGTTAGCACTGTAAAAGGAAAGAGCGATAGTCACCACCTTGGATCCCGCGGTGTCCCGTGGGTCCTTCGCTGACGGTCCTCAGCAGTCAGTGATGGGTGCACACCCACAGCCTCTCAGAGGGTCCTTTTATATCCATCTAAGGCAATCTGCTGTTGTCAGTTTGCACCACTCATTTTGTACCCTTCGCTCTTCCACCAATCGCCTTGGTACACGTGGTTTTCTAAGGTGTGGTCTCTTGGCTGCACCTGGTGGGTCTCCTCTCCTTGAAGTTTGTGACAGTTCTTGTTTGGTCAGTGGTTCCCCAGTTGATAGCCAGCCATGGCCAATCAGGCGGCAGAAAGCCTTCCCTTGCAGCCAGTCTGGGGTGCCCAGGGAGACCCAAAATGGCAGCAAATTTTCTAAGGCAACTCACAAAATGGTGGGGCTGAGTCTGACAGAGCGGAAATTGTTTAAAACTCCACTGACACTGAAGAATGAAACATGGAATTTCACCTTCAGCCTTAGAATATTCAGTTCTCTCTATGAAAACTGTGTTGTGAACAACTAAACAACAGCAAAAATATCCACAATCTCTGAAGAGTTTTACAAGATTCATTGTTGGCAGGTAGCAGACAAACAGCCAACGCATGGCGTACAGATATATATGACCATATAGCCATATAAAAAGTGCTGGTGACACTAAATCATGAGTTTATCACAATTATTACAAAGCAACGGAAGGGACTGAATTGCAATTCTTAAATTTCTTACCACAGTCTTTTTCTTCTGTTTCCAAGGTTAACTTTTTCTAGCCTTCCATGTCTGTCTTTTCCGCGTTACACAATCACAAGCATCAAGGGCTCACTTAACAGTTTGGTGAAGTAGCTGGAATTTACAGAAGCAGGCTAGCAGCATTTATCACACACGTACAAGTTACTTTCTAACTATCTGCATTGGATTTCTTAATTGCCTTTGCAGTTTGAATGCAGAGAAGCTGAGTCTGTATTGCGATGCTGGACAGAAAGCACTTATGCCAATACCGCACAGGTCAGAAGGAGTCTGGTCCAGACCACACTCTGACTGTGTACACAGGCTGCATCTCTCTGTAGTGGCTGTGTAAAGGACCCAGGGATATAATTCTCATTCTCTGAAAGACTTCAAACTATTCTTAGGTGAAGTACCTGTTGTAGGATGTTGTGCTATCAAAAAGCAACAGAACAAATCCAGCAATTTTGTGAGGAGGAGGAGGATGAGGAGGAGGAAGAAGAGGAGGAGGAGGGTGTTCTTATCTTCCTACTCTCACTCCTGCTCATGTTAGCATTCATCAGACCTTCACAGACAGATCAATTCGCTAACCCAGCAAAATGCTTGATTTTTTATTCCAGCTTATTTTTTGTTAGATTGTGAATTAAAGTGATTTGTCACAGGATGAAATGACTGCAAGCACAGGTGCACAAAGGAGGAGGTGACTGTACAGTCAGGAAAGGAATAGACAGTTGGAGTGGGATGGAGGATGGACCGCTCTCTTTTGGTAGTAATGAAACTATTATATCTGCTCAATCATGTAACGTTAGCCCAAGATGGAGACATACGACTGGATAATCTGAATTTTGCCCTAGTAGGAACAATTCTCAGATCTACTACATCATTAAGAAGCCTATATTATGTATACATGAACTTTTACGGTATGTGTTACTGACAGAATTCAGAAAGTGAGTTCTGATTATAGCAGGTTAATAATCTTCTAGAACAAATTACAAGGGAAATGTTTGTACCTTATCATGTCTTTAATGTGTATATAATAATTTACCACTCATTTAGTTTTTAACTCTGCTTGCTTGCTGCTGCTGAATCGACTCAGTAGGTTTCTCTGTCTTGATGTGTGCTTGAATGTGCTGTTGACTTCCCATCATCACAGTCATAAAACTGAATGGCTAATTTTATTTTACAGAATATCATTACTTAGCGATGAGAACCCATTTCTTCAAAGACAATGCAAATGTGTCTAAGTCAGGTTTGAGATTTGACTCCTAGCACATTTACAGATATGTATGAAGTTTTGAGTGCTGTCCAGGCAAAATACTTCAGAAACTCAGCATGTGCTGTAACAGATTTTTAGACTGTGTCTAGAAATGAAGAAAAATGCATTATGAAAATGTAACACTTCAGTGTCCTTGCTGGCTCTATGTGTGATTATTTATATGCCGTACAACATGTACAAGATCTCATCTGAACACACACCAGGAATAAAACCAGAAGGGTTTCCAGCTATGTTAGATAGTTGAGTTTCTTCAGGTGGAAGATTTGAACAAAAACAGCAACCAGTATCACATTGCTCTGAGAGGCATAAGCACACCCTGTCTCAGCAGCTTCAGGAGCAGATATTGGGCAGAATCATGGAATCATAGAATCATAAAGGTTGGAAAAGACCTCTAAGATCATCGAGTCCAACCATCCACCCAGCACCACCAGTCCTACTAAACCATATCCTGAAGTGCCACATCTACACATTTTTTAAAAAACTTCAGGGAGGGTGACTCCACCACCTCCTTGGGTAGCCTGTTCCAATGCCTGGCACTCTTTCTGTGAAGAAATTTTTCCTAATATCTAAGCTAAACCTCCCAGTATGCAACTTGAGGTCATTGCCTCTTGTCCTATCACTAGTTAGCTGGGAGAAGAGACCAACACCTGCCTCACTACAGCCTCCTTTCAGGTAGTTGTAGAGAGTGATAAGGTCTCCCCTCAGCCTCCTCTTCTCCAGACTAAACAGCCCCGGTTCCCTCAGCTGCTCCTCATAAGACTTGTTCTCTAGACCCCTCACTAGCCTCATTGCCCTTCTCTGGACACGCTCCAGCACCTCAATGTCCTTCTTGTAGTGAGGGGCCCAAAACAGAACACAGTACTCGAGGAGGGGCCTCCCCAGTGCCAAGTACAGGGGCACGATCACCTCCCTACTTCTGCTGGCCACACTATTCCTGATACAAACCAGGATGCTGTTGGCCTGCTTGGCCACCTGGGTACACTGCTGGCTCATGTTCAGCCAGCTGTTGACCAACACCCCAAGGTCATTTTCCACCAGGCAGCATTCCAGCCACTCTTCCTCAAGCCTGTAGCACTGCATAGGGTTGTTGTTATCCAAGTGCAGGTCCCGGCACTTGGCCTTGTTGAAACTCATACAGTTGGCCTTGGCCCATTGATCCACTCTGTCCAGATCGCTCTGCAGAGCCTTCCTACCCTCAAGCAGATCGACACTCCCGCCCAGCTTGGTGTCATCTGCAAAGGTTAACCCTTTTATCATCGTAGAGCAAATCAACTCCTCAGGAATATGTTATCTGTGGAAAGCACGCAAATAGCCAGAAACTCACTGAGATCATGATATAGTGATCACTCTAGACAACAAGACATCCTATACTAGTGAAGTTAAAAAGTACTTAGGTAAAGATTCAGGTGACTGAACAATGTGAGCTAATAAGAGGGGAGCTATGGAGTAAAGTTGTGGAAAAGAAAATGCAGAAGATAGAATAGTGTTCAAACATTAATATCTCAATGATATGGACCTGAAAATAATTTGCTTTAATTTGATTAATAAAAAAAATTCCAATGTTTCTAACTTTTGAGAGCATCAGGAATGAAGGGTATTTTAAAAGTATTTCTTGCCTGGAACAAGAAAACAGCAACAGTGAGTGTAAAAATGGTCTTTGTGCTCTGCCTTTTTATGCCCTCATATATACTACATGCATGAAGCGCAGGGCACGCTTCTGGACCCTCTTTGATCAAAATGAAGCCTTGAAGGGGACAAACAGATCCAGACAGCTATTTATTCATTCTGCTAGCATGTCCCAGGAGCATGGTTAGGGTATAAACTCCACTGTGGAAAGCAGTATAAAGCCAGATATACCCACCACTGCACACAAAGAGATCAGTCCCTTCTCTCAAATGGTTTACTCTACTCATAAAGGATTCTAGCTTACAGTTCACAATCTGGCCTAGCAGACAGTGTTATATAGATACAGTGGGAGATACCTACTCTTCCCTCACGACAGTCTTTTACTGAGGAAGAAGAATCAAGTACTCAGCTTTAGTGAGACTCGGATTTAATTCTTTAATACAAATAGAACAAAAGCCAAGGAAGCCTCGCCTGGGTCTCAGAGATTTTGAACATTCTTAAAATTGCCTTTTATGACAGAAGTGTCTTGTAGGGTAGCATCACTCTGTACCCCCAACCTGCATCTCCCTAACCCCAGAAGATTTATGACAATCGTTGAGAAAGTGAAAGTGCAACAGCAGCAAAATCAGATGCTAAATGGGACACTCAGTTATTTTCCTCTCCACTTTCCTTTTTTAACAGACTCAGTACAGGAGTAAACCCCTCCAAAACTGAGAAAATAAGTCCCCTGTTCAGTCTTTTTATTGCTTGCATGATGTAAAGAAAGTGAGTCAGATGGTGCAGCCAGATGAATTAACCCCTCATTTTGTTAAATGCAGTTCTTAAGGGGAAAATGTGGTATTTCATGCTCTGTATATGCTACGATGAGGAAAGTCTTGAATGTGGGACAGGAGATTTAAGCTTTAAACTTCTGTTTACTTTAATGGGTGTCATGCAGCTTAACCCTGTGAAAAAGTGTCCTTACGCGACCATTAAGGGTGAAGATTTTAATTTCTGAATCTTTCACGTGCTATGCATTCTGGCTCGCTTGTCACATATTTGAGCCAAACTGTGCAGTATGTGCCAGTATCTTTTTCATTTTCAATGCTCTGGCCCCTAATTTAGGTTGACAGTCTAGTCTTGAACTAATGTAGTTGCATCATCAATAACATTAGAAAGAATTCATTTGGCTGGCAAGTGCTTCCTTTCTGCATGGAGGAGTCAGTTCTACTCATTGGTAGGTGCTATTAAGACTAAATTATGCTATTTGTAAAAAACCGCTTTTGCCAAGACTATATGTTATACGGGAGGGAAGAAGTGTATGACTTGTGGGTGGCCATATATTTTCCCACCTTTAACTTTTCATCTCTATCTTTTTTTTATAAAAAAATAGGATTAAAAGCAGGTTTGGGAATTGATTCCAGTGAGGCCAGATTTGTTACCAAAGCTGTGAGACTATCACCTTTGTTATGATTCCTTCATGTCCTGTGATGTAAAAACCTCCAAACCAGCATGGGTGAGGATTCTTCTGGTGCAGACAGAGCTGACCAACTTCCATGCGATACACCTCCTTCCCAGCAAGTACGCTAGCCCTTGAAGGGGTCAGGTACCAGCCTACATAAGGCAGGGCAGTGTCAGCAATTGGGAATGCAGGAATAAGGGTTGTGAGAGCTGCTGGAAACAACACTGCAGTGCAAAGGGCGTTGCACAACCTACACAGGACTTCCCTGTTTGCTGGAGTTACAACACTGACTCTCCAGCCTGGGAGAACACAAGAATAGTTGAGATCATTGTAGCCTCCTTCCAGAACTCTGAGGCCTGTGATGCATTTTGCTATTTTCTTATTTTTTAGTTGAAGACTGTAACTTGCACATATCTCCCATAAAATAGGATGTGTGATCTCCATTTTGAAGGGAAGACAAGGACTGGAAAGATCACAAATGAAGTTTGTGACAGGTCTAGATATAAAGATCAGATCACACTCACTGTAAAGGAGATGAAGGAGCTGACAATTTTCCTTTTGAAGCCAAAAAAAGATAAGTACCCTTACTTTAAAATGTATTTGCTGGGGTTAGGAGGTGCTGGGTTAGGAGACGCTGGATACTGGTGTAATTTCACATGGCTAGTACAGAATCAAAGAATCACAGAATCACAGAATCACAGAATCACAGAATCACAGAATGTTAGGGGTTGGAAGGGGCCTCTGTGGGTCATCTAGTCCAACCCTCCTGTCGAAGCAGGGTCACCTACAGCAGGCTGCAGAGGACCTTGTCCAGGTGGGTCTTGAATATCTCCAGAGAAGGAGACTCCACAACCTCCCTGGGCAGCCTGTTCCAGTGCTCTTTCAGTACAGAGCTGTCTAGCACTATAGCCCTTGGCCAATATGTTTACCTTAGGTTTTCTTCTGTTCGTATTTTGTAGCTTTTTTGAATGAACAGCAGGAGCAGACAGTTACCTAGTTTAATGGAGGATTTTAACTTTCCTCTTTCCCATTACTTTTGCTTTTAAGGTGGAAAAAATCTTAATTGGGGATTTTTTCTTGAACAGTAGAAAATTCAGATGTGTGTTGACATTTCCTGATGGTGTGTAGTTATGTATAGGACCTGACTGTCCTTTGGGAGAACGAGATCATGTGGCAACAGATGCTGTATGGATAATATCCATGTGAAGATGTGACATGAGGTGAATGAAAGTCCAAACAGCTGAGCACCAAGAATGTTATGATAAGAACACAGTGCAAGCTTGAAGCCCATTTTGCATATGAAATGAGTATCTACAAACGATTGCTTTGGTTAAGGTACAGAATCACGCGTCAGGGAATACCAATTCTAAACCTAACTTTGACACAGATTTCTTGCGTGACTACATTTAATTAATCTCTCTCCTTATCTGTTACTCTCTCTGTAAAATATGAGAATGTTCAACCCATATCTTAACATTCCCATAACAATAAATTTTTCACAGATACATTGAAGACAGTCGGTATACGGTAGTGAGTATTCTTTTTCTAGTTAATAAAAGTTTTATGTTTTTAATAGTAAGTTTCTTCTCAAGAAGGCACAAGGGACTCTAGCTTCACTTGAGTGAAGAGAAGTTATACTGGATCAGCAGTGATAAAGTGCTAGGTCTCTTACAGTCAGTGTCAGACTCAGGCAGCTCTGCAGCGAGTAGAGATTCCCTTGACTTTTCCTGTCTATAGAAAACATTCACCTCTATCTAACTTTGCCAAAACATAGCCTTTTCGTAGCCTGCTATCTCAGGTAATGCTCAGGTTGCTTGTATCTGAAGCCGGATAGGATGGGGGCCACTTCAAGTGACAAATACATGCTCTTTATTTCTCTGAAGGAAAATTGCCTAGTACTTTTCTAATTAGGTGTATAATTAATTACATTTTCCTTTTTAATTATTCTGTGGCTGATCAGGACAGAAATCCTCTTTATAAGTGCAGGAGTAATTGGTGTACTGTTCCAATTTTCTAGCAACATTACTACACTGGGAGTGGAATAGTATAACATTAATCTGATCACTGCAATAGAAATAATAATGACCTAATCTGCAGAATAATAAAATTTTGCTCCTTCACAGGCAGAGGAAATTCAGGTAAATTTTAAGATTTCAGTCAAAAGTTTGCTCATAAATTCAAAACAAAATAGTAAAGTTGTCAGGTGAGGTTAACAGCTTTGTTGACAAAAATGCATTTTCATTTCTTGTGAGCCCTTCATTATATATTGTTAAAGTGCTTCTGGTCCAAAGATTTGCTGATAAGAGCACTGATTCCAATCTGTGCAACACATCTGGCAAAACATGGCATAGAGCTTGGGAAACAGATTAATGGGGACAGAAATACAGATAGGTACAGAGACAGATAGATCAGTCAATCCCCATGAAAACCATTTCTTCCAAGGACAAAAGCCTCAGAGTTGTCTGTGACACCGACCTCTTTTCTCCATTATGGTAGTACAGAGCACTATATTCTGGGCGGAGTGTCTACCCGTTTCATTCTCTCAAGTGTAGTCATAAGCGTGCATCCAGCTCATTCAATACAATGTGGTATATAATATTTCAGTTTTATGGAAACAGACTTGAAGTAATCAAGCATAAAGTGGGTTAGACAGAATGATGTATAATGCTGCACCATATAGAGTGGGAACTTGAAAAAGCATCCATAAGGGACATTAGCTCGAGCTCTTCTCAAGCAGTTTAGCACCATAATTTGGCACTCTCACTCCGGGTTTGATTCAGTCAATATCACATAGAGTGAGGGTAATGCAAGCAAGACAGCTTTCATTCAGAGGACTACAGAAAAAAAGAAAGGTTTATGTGCAGGTTTCAAGGAGGATTTGGGGTTTTGTAATAATTTTGCAAAGATGACAATGTGAAGCTGGTAGTCACTTGGAAATTCTTTGTGGAAGAAAGATGTCCATTTGGTACTGAAATTTTCTTGAAAATATCCCATTTTTTCTAGCTATTTCTGATAAAAAACATTCAAAGAAACAGGGTGAGAACATCATGTCTTTCAACCTTGTACTAAGGTCTGATTTTATTCATAACGGGAGGATATATTTCTCCTTTTTAGAAAAGATCTATCATGTGTCGACTGATGCAAGCTGTTTTGCTGGCTTTTGTATTCAGTGAAATAGTACTCCTACGGTTAATGCACACGCAGATGTTGAGACCTCAGTTGGAGTAGCTCTTAGACAACCACAGGCCATATCAGGCCTGATTTTCTTATTAGGACTATTATATCATGGGGAACTGTGAGTACTCAGCTCCTCACAAAATCAAAGTGGTTGTTTTCTCCACAGTGTTGTGGCTAATAGTAATATTTAAACTCTGGCAGATTATACAGTCATAAAATGAGGCTATTTTTGGCAGCTGGGATGTTTTGATGTTCATGGGAATGAGGTGTTTTGTTGATAGTGTTTCTCAACCCGCTACAGAAACTGCCGGTGATGGGTAGGTCAGCCAATTGGAGACACTTGCCAGAGCTGTGGGTTTCATGAAGCTAAATTTAATTTGAAAGCACATTTTCCCGTCCTAGTAAAATGTGTTTGTTCTTCAGAATGATTTCATTCTAACTGATAGGCTTGGACTTCAAAAAAAAATATCAGCATATTAGTAATATCCCTGCAGACAACTTGTCAAATGACCACCCACACAAAGTAATAGGAGTCAGAAGTCATGACTCAAATTCATCACGAACCACAGAACATATTGCAGGTTGCCATTTCTGCTGCCTGTGCATTTTAATAGTTTCTTTGAATCAGACTTCTGCGCTTTGGAAAGATCCACCTCGTGAACACAATAGGACAGTACAGCATAGTCAAGTAGCTGCTGAAAATCTTCAGTACTGCTAGCCAAATAAGTTAAGCAGAAAAAAATTAGGAGTAGTGCTGAGGTGTGTCATTCTGTCTAGTAACTAGGGACTAGAGAAACCCCTCAAAATGCAGAAAAAGCTAGCTATCAATGGATCTTCAATTTCTTTTCTCCATGTACAGAAAATGTATTTAATTTTAAGATACGAAAGAAGACATATTTGTAATGGTGAACAACACCTTCACTTTGAGAACTTCGCAGATATTAACTTCAATCCACAAGCATAAATCAGAAAGAGGTTCCATTCTCTCTGCTGCTGCTGCAAGGAAATGCATACTTGCCCGTTGGTCACGTGTTGCTATGAGGAGAACTTGATTCTCCTAGATAGACTGTATGGTCTGTTTTGCAACTTTTCTAGGGAAAGAGATTTTTGGTTTTGTGGAGGGAGATGAATGATTTGATATAAAAATGGTTTGCTCTGTTTTCTTACTTAAAAAGTACTTTTTATCCTTGTGTAGAACAGGGGCAAAATAATACATAATTTTAAGCTAATCAATTCACTGCTTCGTATTTTCATAAAACTACCTAATGAGAACCCTAGTGTATCTTTTTAAATTTCAGAAGTAGTGGTGTACTTTCCCCCAGTGAATCCCATATAGACACCACCCAGCAATCAGGGTAAACACATGTGTAACAGATTTCTTATTTTTTTTGGATGGGGAAAAGACATTGGAAATCAGCTGATATGTAATATCAATGCTAAAAGATTTTGTGATGGTATAGGATTATGTGTGATGAATGTGCTTTAATGGGTAAACATTGTCTAGAAGTGGGGTGTAATATTGGAAAGTGTCAGCGGCTGCCGCTCCACCTATTGCACAAGGAAAACATCAGCTCCACCTGTTCAAAGTATTCCCTATACATTAACGGATGCGGGGATGGGGGTTTGGTGCCAGGTCAGTTAAGAGGCAAAACTGGTGGGCCCCACAAGAAGAGAGAGAGTCAAGTGATACTTGCCATAAAATTACACCAGACTGCCTGTATTTGAGTCTATATTGCTGTGGTTTAACTCAGTGCCTTTTCCCTGCAGCCAAGGAGATAATGAAAAAAGGCTTTAGGTTGCTGCACCCATGCATCTTAGTTTAGTAGAGCAAGACATCCTAATCAGTAGCCAGCTCTGCCTATTCTTAAGAGACCATCTAAAATCCATTTAACAAATGGATCATTTGAGCTGTCATCCTCAATTCTGAGAAAGGAGAACCATTCCAGGAAACCTCTATTCCAGCATGGAGGTGAAAAATGAGCTGCCTGTAAATGCCATTCAGAAAAGGAGAGATCACAGTTGGCTAGACCAGGTAGGTTGCTAATGTCTGGAAAGGGGAAGAATTGAACCAGAACTGTTTGAAAATGGATTTGATACCAACTAACTTGCGCTATACATGACTCCCAGATATGAACAGCCCTTATATGAACTGGGAAAAACTCCAATTTCTATTTGTCAGACCAGGAACTGCATAGCAGGACGTGAAAACAAAGATTCAGTAAAACTTCAGACACTGCTTTTCCATAAGACCCAGTGCCCTTAAAAGAAAGAGTGACTGTACTGATCAACTTGGTTGGCCCTGTGACAGACCAGCAGCGTGCAGCTCTTGCATGCACAGGTGTCATGTGAAAAGTTTGTCCTTCCTCTGGTGGCTTTCCTTGCTATTCCTACTGTGCAAAGCAGGCTTTGAAGGAAGTGGAACAAACCTGTTGGCAAGAAAGCTTGCATTTAAATTGAAGCATAGTAAGAACCACATGGTAGAGTATGGAACAATGGCTAATCAATCATTAATCACTCTTATTTTATGGAGCAGACCATTATTGTTAATATAACAACAGCATACGGTTACTCTGATGGAAGACGTAGACTGGAAAGCAAGAAGCCATTTGCAAGGTGCCAGCCATTACAGCCTATTAGGGTTGTTTGCTTAATTGTAAATTTGCTTCAGGTTTAATGGTAGAGACCTTATTTTTGCTGGTTGCTGCTGCTACTGTCAACAACTGCATAAAAGTCAACTTCTTGTTGTCTAAAAGTTCAGGGAGAAATATTGTGCTAGCTATTCAGAGCTGGACACATTTAAGAGCAATTTCTTCAGTAACTACTCCAAGTGTTCTGTAAACATCTCCAAAAGTCAGTGAAAGTTTCAGCCTGAATGAAGCTACATGGCTATCTGTAGTCATAACAAATTATCTGGGACTATGGTTGGTGATAAGCATGTGACCTCACTCTTTTTTAGAGTGGTTTCCCCAGTAAATCTCACTTGAATTAGGAAAATTGAAGATATCAGAAATCTGGACATGCTGGAATGCTAGGGATCCTACTTTTAAAGATTTATGTGTGTGCAATTATACAGAAAGAATGGAATGGTGAGTATCCTGAACCATCTTATCTTTACTTTCCTTGCTGTTTATACCCATTTACTAAAATGTTCCTTTACTTCATAATTACCATTCAGACATGCAATGTACATAATTAAATTCAAATAACTCAATAAAAAAGAATCTCTACCCTATGGATTTGTTGATTTTCTCCGAAAACTTTCCGGTTTGTCTTACAAGACAAATGCCCAGAATAAGATGCATTAAAAGGAAATCACTAGTCATGCACAGAATCCACACATTTTGTTTGGATGCAGACCTTTGTGTTTATAAATCAAATCTGTGTTTGCCTTTTTCACCTCTGCAAGAACCTCTATGTAAATTCATGCCTAACTTTCCTCAGTCTTGGCAATTGCTTCTCCAACCTATTGCTCACATTTAATATCCCCCTGAAGAATTAGCATAGATTTCAATTCTACAAGGAATCATCATAGCTTGACCTACTTGAAGAAGCTGTAGAGTTTAAACTGGTGATGTATCCAGTCTACAACTTCTGAGCTAAAGAATTTTTTAGAAAATCATCTAGCCTTTTTTTAAAGACTGCAGATGATATAGAAATTGTTGCCTCACTAGGAAAGCTATTTCACTGCTTAGCTACTCTGTGTTAAAAAAAAATGCATTCCTCAATATTTGTCTGAATTTGTCTTACAATAGCCTCCAGCCATTGCATGAGGTGAAATTTCTGCGGGTAAGATTAAAGATGCTCATACTTTAAGAAATTTATTCCACACTTACCTACAGAATGTAACAAAATCATCTTCATTTTTCTCCCGAATAAACACCAGATGTGGGCATCATCATCAAATAATGATGTCTCAAATGTCATGCAGAGAAAGGCAGTAGGAAATCACAGTATCTACACTTGCACCTTCCAATGCTTATGTTCTGCTTACACATGAGAGATTCACCATGACATTCCCAAAAATTGCATTTTCCAGAAGGCAGTTTCAACAGATTATGCTTCAGCTGGTTATGTCAGTAACTTTTTCTTAGTCACTGCTTTTTAAAAATCACCTTCCAGATTGTGTAGCTTATTGTTTTTGTTTTTATCTGCACAGACTTTGCATAGATGTGTATCAGTATGGATATTTATAAGAAGTAATATTCCATTATTCAGTATTGCAGTGGGTTGACCTTGGCTGGCTGCCAGGTGCCCATCCAGCCACCTTCTCCCTACCCATCCTCAGCAGGACAAGGGGACAAAGTAAAATGAAAAAGTTCGTGAGATGAACGAGGGAGATCTCACTGATTACCATCACAGGCAAAACAGACTCAACTTGAGGAAGATTAATTTAGTTTATTGCCCATTGAAACTAGAGTAGGATAGTGAGAAATAAAAACAAAACTAAACACACTTTCCCACTACCACCCCTTCTTTCCAGGCTCAACTTTTCTCCTGACTCCTCCCCTCCACGCAGTGCAGATGGATGGGGAATGGGGTTACAGTCAGTTCATAACACTTCAGGTCTCCTCATGCTCTTCCGCTGCTCCGTTGTGGGGTCCCTCCCATGGGATATAGTCCTTTATGAACTTCTTCAACATGGGTCCTTCCCATGGGGTGCAGTTCTTCCAGAACTGCTCTGGTGCGTGTCTCCAACAGTCTGCAGCTCCTGCCAGGATCCTGCTCCCACATGGGCTCTCCACAGGCTGCAGCTTCCTTCAGGTCACATCCACCTGATGCAGCATTGGGTCCTCCATGGGCAGAAGAATGGATGTCTGCTTGCATGTGGTCTTTTACAGGCTGCAAGGGGATGCTCCACCACCAGGTCTTCTCCATGGGCTGCAGGAGAATCTCTGCTTGGGCTCCTGGAGCACCTCCTCCCCCTCCTTCTTCATTGAGCTTGGTGTCTGCATGGCTGTTTCACATTTTTCCTCACCCCTCTCTCCCAGCTGTCACGTAGTGTCTTTTATCCGTTCATAAATGTGTTTTTCCAGAGATGCCACCATCTTGGCTGTGGGACTCAGCTGTGCTGGGCTGTGGGTCGGCTGGAGCCAGCTGGAACCGGCTGTGTCCGGCCCAGGGCAGCCCGGGCCACCTCATTGAGGCCCCTTCAGACCCCACTGCCAGCACGTGGGCACCTGTGCCCCGTGCATCCACCCCTCACCTCTGTGAAACACATATTTAAGAATTATCATTAAAATATATGTTCATCACACAATCTGCACACACTTCACTTACATCAATAAAAAGCACCCCCCCGGGCCAAAGTCATCACTGCACTGGCAAAGGCAGACAATATACATACAGTCCACCTCTTGTCATTTCATTACATAAAACAACAACAAAAAATTCCCCACAAATATTCCACTTTCTGGCAATGTCCAGACCAAGGGTTGCCCATTACCTCTCCCAATTACTGTCCGTATCTGGAACTCTTCCAGAGCCCACAGGTAGCACCAGAAAGGACTGCGGTGGGTTAACCTGATCTCTTCTCACAGCAGCTACCCTCGCAGCCTGCTCGCTGCCAAAACCCTGCCATATAAATCCCATGTAAGTGCCCTTTCTTTTATTGTGTCATCTACGAATTTAATGAAGAACAATTTCATGTTTTCCTTCATTCCACTGATAAGCGTACTAAAAATCAGTAACCACATACATATTAACCAGGTTCTTCTGTATCCTTTCTTCTCATTTTTTATTTTTAACTGTCCTCTCAGCTTAATGGCAAATGTATGTTGCATCCATATCTACTAATTTTTCCTAGGTAACTAATAAATGTGTCTAAAACTTCCAAATCACACGCCAGCTTTGTGACAAGCAGCAGTAAATCATCTTTCTAGAACCTCAGTACCTTTTTTCATAAACCTTTCACAGTGTTCCCTCAGACAGTTTTCATCCAGCATAATAATGTTTGATACAGGTGATTTATCTTACTGTGGATAAGAAAACACAGTACCAAAAGTTATGATAAGGTATAGGGCCGTATTTTAATTGGCAGACTTCTTAAGAATTTGAAACTGTGCACAAAAACCCTCTCCAGCCCAGCAGACAGAAGAGCAAAGAATTTTTTTTTTTTTTTTTTCCCCCTTCTGTGCTTAGAAAAAGTTCATTTCTACAAAGGTTTTTCAGAAACTGTGTCTGGGGCAGTGGAGGCTGCATAGTGTCCATAGCAAACACTGAATCCTGGTCTGAATAGGTCAAAACTCAGTAGCATTGGCACTGTTAAAAAAACAAGCATGTGGCAGAAAGAAATCAGGAAAAAGTTGAATGTTCCTGACACCTAGTCTGATATCTTGTAGAATATATTCTGTAGGACTTTGTCCAGAAATCCACAGCAATGCAGCCTTTGGCTGCACTACCAGATCCTATCATCAGATCCACTATCATCCTTCATTTCCCTCATTGCAAGATTGCTCTTCTGTTCGCCTGTTACTATGTCAATGCTTTTATTGCTGTGACAAGCCTATGACCCTACATGTCAGCCCTATGATTCGTGAAGGATTTGCAGTCCCAGTGTAGGGTCTACTTGAAGTTTGTAATTTTCAACAAATTGAGAGGGTACCATTTTTCTCCATTATGAGTCTTTGTGCCAGCTGAATTGCAGAGAATTGGAAAGAAGTTGTCTCTTAATATGAAAATGTTAGCCAAATCACCAGGCAATGTTCATTTCCGTAATTCTATTGCTCAGTTCCATTTTAGAATATGGTACTGTACATTTAAGGATGCAATCATAAAGACCAACGTCCTTTCCATTTTGTTTCCATTGTATGGAGAGTAGCTGTCATCTGTTCCATGTTGGATTAGGTAATCTTTCCTATTTAAGGATATCTACTCAAGTAACTACTTGTTCTGTATATATCAGAGATTTCAAAGGAAACACGTGTTCACTGTTATTGTCATCAGAGAGAGTTTTAAAAGGGTCTTTAAAACTTTTGGGGTTGCTTCTATAATCATAACCAAAGTTAATACTCTTTGAAATAATATACTCTATTTAAAAAGAGAACGGTATATTATTATTCCAATAGTGGGAAATACAATACTCATTAATAAGATTTTAGGTCTTGAAAGTCTGTTTCTCACACACATACTTACTGTAAATGTGGATCAGAATAACTTCATACTGTAGTCTTAAAGGTATTTTGAGAACATGAAGGTGGCGTGGTATTCTAATTTTGGAAGTGTTGCTTTTCCTTAGTTCTGATCCATATATTATAACCTGAAAATGACACTGAAACAAGAAGAAAAGCTAAGAAAAACTATTTATTGTAGAGATACTTAATATAGGCAGTAGCTTTGAGGCAATACTATGAATAAAAAAGTCATTGGTAAATTGAATTCTTTAGAAACAGAATAAGTAAAAATATCTGAAACACTCTGGCAACCTCTTTTCACCAGGCTCACAATGCAATTTCTTACTTTACACTGATTTCAAACTGAAGTTAATAGTTTAAGTAAAAAGAAAGGGCATTTAAGCCCCGATGCATACCTCTAAGTCTTTGATGATGAGTTAAAGCTCTAGTCTTCCTTCACAGGAACCTTTAGAAAGACACACAATCTCCAGAGTGCTCTGTGAATTATTGAGTATAGAAAAAGGACAGGGTCCTACCTCAGGTAGCCTATAAAGTGCTTAAAATAAAGATCCTGCTCGTGTGGTCAGTTAAGGAACTGCCCAAATTAAATAGCAGCTTTCATGGGAAAGTTGCTAAAACTTTGATTTTTGTCACTTGTCCTTCCACTTAATGAGCAGAATAAAAATTTTCTCCTTTGGTATAAAAAGACACGCAAAGGAAACATCAGCTCCTACAGGAACAAACTCCTCAACCCAGGTGTAGCCACTTGACAGTTAAGAAGGCTCTGTGCAGGTGGCTGCCCTGAAAAGGTGAATATTAAAGATATAGGGCCTGAGATTACAAGATATTAGGGAAGATGATACCTTCTTATCCTACATCAGGTTGGACAGAGAATTATCTTTGTCTGTTTCAGGGTATGTATTGACCGATGTAATGCCAGTAACAATAAAAAAAGAAATCTGTGGTTTGAGCGTGACTTTCTTCAGCTTCTGTGTTGGGAGATTGTAAGAAAAAAAAATCTTAACGGTACTGCAAATAAAAAAAAATGACAGCTTTGCTATTTGCCTATGAAAAAGAAAGTTTTCCTGTTTGGATTTGTATATTTATAATGAAGGTCAGAACTCTTCCACTGGGGCAGGTTTTAGAAATGAATAAACTCAAGTGTCTTGCAGCTTTTCATGCCATATTATTTTTGCACTCTGAATCAAATTCTAATTTTATTTACTTGAGCTTTTATGTTTCAGTCAACAGTATTAATTTTTATACTTTAGTTCTTTTCAAATTTTAAGTCTTCACATTCTTCTTCGTAATAATATTTCCAATCATTTACTTTTAATTATGTTTCCAGTTTTAACTACACATCATTTCACTGAAGTCAACTGTCTTCTACATTTCAGATTCCTTTGAAGGGCCTTTAGTTCTGAAGTAAACCTGCCTCTTTTTATTTCCTCCTTCCCTTGTAAATTCTGCTCAATTTATTCTAACCAGTCTGTTTCTGATTTAAGTTTCATTTATTTACATTTCATTATTTTCACCTTTTAAACTTTTTTCACCCTGTGATTTTTTATTTTCCAATTCTTTTCAACTGCTTGGAAGTACTCCCCCACACCTCTTAAAAAAAACTTGGTTTTTATTGTATTAACTTTTTTCCCCCAAGCTGGAAGAAGCCTTCCTTCCATTTTTAATTTTCTTATTTTTGACCATACTTTGTTGCATTTTCAGCTTCTTTGCCTAGTGCTTTTGAAAACAATCGAAACCTGATGTTCTTTGAAACGTGGCTTGTGATTTTCCTATTATGTTTAGCACCTAAGATAACTAGTTTTTCTGTAACTAATACTTTGAAATAGTTTAGGATTTTATTCACATCTCATTTTAAAAAAGAAAAAAGAGAGGGTGGGAACATATCAGTCTCAGTCTGGCATGTTTCTTTTCACCATTTTGACTGTGTTAGAAATGAAAAAGGAAATGAGGATCTGTTATGCTCTCTATTAAGATTGGCCCCAACATGGAAAGAGAAAAAAGGCCTTGTTATGAAGGGAGAGGGCTGATAAAAATCACGATGGAATATTGAAAATAACATTAAAGGCAAAATTTTGGCTCTAGCACTTTTTTTTCAAGCCATTAAAAATCAGACAAAGAAGTAACCTGGTTCTCTGTTTCATTTCACTCATTTTGGAAAAGTCCTCTTGACTGAGACAAAAATCTTATCTCACATTTCTGTTTTCTACATCTATGTTCTGTTTCAAGGCTGCATTTTTTTAACCATTTCTGAAGTCTAATAAGCTTTTCATCTACATATACTACAATACTATATTTCCTTTTAGATTTCAGTTTCACACAATTTGAAAAGAGAATGGCTTTTAAAACTGAACCTGGCAATGCAATGGTGAATACACATTATACAGCATGGGACAGGGGACAGTGTTCAAAGGAAACATTGCCATTTATTTTACAGGACATTAAACTGATCCCCGCTTTTGTTAGTTTATAATTACACAGTGACATCTGGCGCATTCAATGACTTCCAGAGGAAATTCCTGTTGTCCTCTATATTCTGTTTATTTCAGCTTGTTTTGCAGTGTCAGAATATCTCTCCCTCTAGTGAAAAACAGGTGAATCGTTCAAGTGTTTTGATCGCTAATCCTTATTGGCATGATCAGGTTGGTGCACAGGTGTTTCCAAAGCGACAGCATAAATTAAAGTTGTGTTGGCTGGGTGTAGAAACATGGTTTATCCAGCCCTCATGCCATGAGGCAGAATGGGTGAATAGATCTTGTTAACAACTCATTATGTCGATTCATATCTTTTGCAGCCTCCTGTAGTACAGTATGTTGCTTTATACAACAGGACTCCCAATTTGAGTCCACATTAATTGCTTTCTCTATTCACACCACAAAGCAGAGATGAAATCTGCCTCACATTGTCACAATTTGATCAGAAAAACCTGTTTAGACTGCACAGTGAATGTTTCTCAAGGTCAAAACTGAATATTTTTTTTAATATTTATAATTCTATAAACTGAGAAATTCTTAGTTTTTAAATGTTTATTGCCGAGTTTCAGCATCCATGCAGGGACAGGAATGACTCTCACACATTGATACAGTGCACAGCCGATTCCCATTTATTGGTCTGCTTGCGTGGTTATATACATTTTCCATATCTGCACACGCGATCACGCTTATTCGGATAGGCTACAGACATAAATCACGTGCTGTTCACGCACCCCATATTTCCTTATGATTGATAACTATGCACTAACGCCAATAGCAACAGACTGCCTCCATGTCCTTGAACACATCTTGTTTTTGCTAACCCACATCATGTTTATTCTTAGCTGTCCTTTCCAGCGGCCTGTCCAGCTATGCTGTTTGGCTCAAGCTGCCCAGTCATGCTAACTCTCAAGCTACATTGACCCCAACAGCTTATTTAAGAAAAAAATAAATTAAATTATTACTTCTTTTATGGCAGCAGAATACAGGTTTAAGTCAAGTTCTTGTACAGACTTTAAATAACTACATAACCTAAAAACTCAGAATTTTTTTTTTTCTGGGCTTATAACATTTACTTTAAAACAAAACGAAACATCAAATTGGTGTTTGTGTGCAATCAAAAATTTCATTATAATGGCTTGCTTTTTCTTTTTTCCTTCTTTTTGAAGCCAGATTTTCCCTGAAGTGTTTCAGCTTTAAGGTTCCAAGGCGCTTTGATAATTCAGAATAGAATTGCAGAACATGAAAAATTATTATCCTGGCCACCAGTGTCATTAAATACTTTCAAAACTATGTTGATGGCAGAGAAATTAGTAAGTGGTTGCTCCTTTGGGTAGACAATGTTAATCACACAGTATTTGGCTTATTATTGGTGCTAGGAAAAGTTTTCTACCTACATTTTTTCATTAACAAAATTAGTTTTCAATTAAATGAAAAGAGTGCATAGTTTCCTCAAACACTCTTTAGACCAACACCCAAGTTTGGCAAGAATGCTGATTCTTTAGCCAAAACATACACAAATTTTTGAAGTTTATGGACAAAAATGTCCAGGTTTCAATTTCCTAAAGCAGAAAAATCTTCAGTGTATGGGTTTTTAGGTTTGACAAAAAATGTAGAGGAAAGGGGAAAATATGCTTGTGAGGAACCTTCTCCATCTTTACTTTCTAATTAACTCTAGTATTTTGCAAGAGGTTGAGTTTATAAAGGTCTGCATGTAATGAAATTATACCCTGTAGATTCTGCCATTTGAGCTTGTTCAATTTCTCAGTTGTTTTAACTGAAATCCTGAGACTTGCACATTTTTATTACCGATTTACATTTTTGGAATTAATAAACATCTAAATTTTATTGACCTGACTATATTTGGTTCCTATACCATTATGAACATTTACGAAAATTTTACATTATTCTGCTGATATACATCAGTTCTGTACTAAGAGAACAAATCATGACACAGGCAATTCCTTTCCTTTAGTATTGTCAGATTTACAGCAATTTCAGAAGGGCAAGTCTAATTCCAGAATGAGGACTTACACAGGTCTGAGCTCAGATGCCAACAAAGATGCTAAATAAATCAATCAATATTTGCTTTCACACTAAGAAATATAGTTCAGTAAGTTATTTAATAGCCATTCCTTATAGAACATACAATATAATAAGAAATACAAGCTAATCCAGTTAATCAATTGGCCTCCATATTTCTTCTGACAGAATGTGTGCAATTACCTGGATAACACAGAGGAATTACATTTTTACTCCTGAGGGCATACGTGTGAGGTTAGGGTGTAAAATAGTACTAAGGTCACTTTTCTGTGGCTTTTCTCAGTTCTAATTCATGTACTTTTCAAAAGTAGTTGTGTACTAAACAACAAAAAAATCATAATAAACAGCTGTCCTTACTGTCAACACCTTCAAATATAAAGGCACACCAAAATATTTTCAAGATGAAGAAGGCACGAAAGACATTGAGGAAAAAATAACAGATAGAAAATAAAAAGTCTGTAGCTGATCAGACTAAAAATTCTATTGTAACCACTCATTACCTTCATGCTAGCTTAAGGTAATAAAATCCACATAACAAAATGTATAAATTCAATGTATTACCTAAGAACTCTAGACTAAAACTCCTTGGTTTAAGTTTCTATATATTACATACCCACACATGTATAGCTAGATGGACAGAAAGATAAACAGAAACATAAGCCAGAGACACTCAGTGAGGGAGTAATCTACCATTGCAGCAAGGGAGAGCTCAATTGAAAAAGGCAGTAAAAATATTAAAGACAAAAAAAAATCTGGATAACATGAAAACTTTAGTTTGAAGTTTAATAAGGAATTCCAACTGAGATGGGAAACTAACTATAATATATTCTTGTAAGACAGTATTTCCTGTTCCTTTTGCTGGGTGCTCTGGATTTCATCTGCACTAAAAATTTGGAAAAAAACACTTTCTGCTCAAGGGTAGATTCCTGAGGGACAAAGTGATACAGGAAGTACTGTTCATTTTCTTTTTTGAACAGCATCCCATTGTGCCAGAAATACTATTTTGTTTTTCAGAGGGACTTCTCTTTTTTGCTGCTCACTGGTGATGTAACATTTATTAAAGAGGGCATAAATATCTGCTCTGGTCTGGTTTGTTTGTGTTATTTATTAAATGAATTTCGTAATTCAAAGAGTCAGATTCTTAAACACTTCAAGATGCTAACAGATGACCATGAAGGAATTCAGCAGTGTTGTAACTCCACTGATTTCAAGGGGGTAAAGCACCTGTGCTATGAGAACATTGTCTTTGAACAGCTGTCTAAAAGCTGTCTTCAAATCACTGTGCCTGACCATGCCCTACACAGGGTACAGAGAACATACTACCAGGGTACACAGCACAGCCCAGTCTTTACAGTGGTTGAAAGCTTGTGTCAGGACTATGCAATAGGTCACCCTTACTAGCCTAATTTGTAGCTAGGCAAGCCATTCCCCAGTATCAAACCATCCATGCTAGATGTGCTACAAGATCAACAGCAAAGAACAAAGAGGCTTTCAAAATTACTATTTCATAGAAGTTGGTTTAGTATCAACATGAGTTGAACAGGTAGTTAGCCATACGACTAGGAGAGCAAGGTAGTAATGTGTTTGTGGATAGAGGATCGATGCCTTCACATCTGTAGCATCAGATGTCTTGGCATGTTTATGAAAGGAGATTGTGTAACATCTGGATTTGATAAGACACATTTACATGTAGGAATAACACTGCACAGATTACAAAAGTGAGAAACATGAATGCTGTTGCAGAGGGTGCAAGAGTACACTGTAATAAACACTTTGTGGACCAGCTTTTTACAGTGAACTCCTTGAATCTTAACAGGTGAAACAACATACACAGCATTCATCCATGACTTTTTTGCAGTGCCAACAAAAAGAAATAAAAACGGAAATATGTTGGTTGTGCTGAGTGAGTCAGTTCTAGAGGATTCTTTTACCCCTTTCCTTCTGAGGCCTAGGTACAGCATATCCAGGAAAATGTCTATGGAAACTGTCTGTGGGACTACCTTGGGATCCCTCCAAAATAGGCCTAGCAGTCTGTTATTTATGAATAATAATCTATTAGAAGCTTAGTGGAGAGGGAACAAAGGAGCATCATAGCTGGACTTCAGCCCTGGTAAGGGCTCATCTGACAGAGCCAGAAAGTATCATCTGTACCACTCATAGAAAACAGGTCTATAGTAGTCCCTGTGTCTACCTTTGACTTCTAGTCTTGCCCCTTCACCAGCTCCTAGTGTTTGAGACAAGCTGATTTAAGTCCTTGATTTAAGTAAACATTCACTATTTCTTCAGCTACATATAAACAGCTTTGTGTACAAGAGAAAACCATGGCAATTAGACTTTATGCAAAACAACCTCCTCTCAATTGCCATGTTCAAGTTAGCACCATCAGTCTCATGTTGTTTCTACTAGCATCAATAGAGTTTGTCCTACTTTGAGTTTAAACTGCTTGGGCCTTCAGCTGCTAGAAATTTACATCAAAACAGACATAGATGTTCTTATCCACCTTCAAAGGAGACTACATGTTTGCACTATTCCTCAGATCTCTTATGAAGATTAAAAGTAGACCCAGAGCATTAACATAACTTGTAGTCAACTGCTTCTTGGAAGAAAGGCACTAGCTCTAGGCTTACAAGAGGAAGATTCCTATTCAAACCTGACATTTTATACCCCCAGACTCCTTACGCTCAGCTTCACCTACCTACTCTTCTTACTTAGTTACCTAGTCATAACTGAAAAGTACTTGCACCTATGACTTCATATAGATCTACCAAGCCCATTCATACAGAGGACTGGAGTTTGCATCACTCTGACTCATCCTGGGCTGTCCTCCCTCCCAAATTAATAAAAAAAAACACCTCAGCAAGGACCCAAGGCTAAAACCCATGATAGAAACAGTAAAATCAAAAATAACTGCAAATGAAATTGAGCTGAACTACCTAATTAATAGCCATCTGCCTTTTAGATCTTTATATACATGGGACCATCACTGCAGGAACATATCAAGCTGGCTTCTTTGATTACAATTTCCAACAGCTGTGCGAAGCTTAGCCTCTGAATCACCTGGTGCTGACTCATAGTGATTCATCACATCAGACAAACTTAACAGTAAAACGAAAAGATTTATTTAGGAACAGAAGTCTTTAGGTACAACATCAGAGGCAAAAGATTACAAGTAAAACAAATATGAAATGCAGGTCTTGCTTAAATGTAACAACCAGATACCTCTTCAGTATTTTTAAGCTAGCCTCTGTGAGACACTTCAGGAAACCCCATCTGCCTAAAGACCTCCATTAATTCTAACGACAAAACTTGCTAGAAACTGTGAGGTTGTGGGACTGGGCATCCTCTTCTGAGTTCTCCGTAATCTTCCTTTTCATCCTTCACCTGGTTTCATGTCTAATACATGCATGATTGAAGATTTACACCTTTATCTCTTGGTTATCTTCTAGATTTCAGGTTTTGGACATAAATTCAGTTTCCTTTGATGACTTGGCTCTGGAGAAAAATGGTTATATTTTAACCAGCTGTAGAGTCCATATAACTACAAATATTTTTTTTATTTTTCCTGAAAGAGGGTTATTTATTGTTTGAACTGCTGGTTGACTACTTCCTGCCAAGCCTGAGTAAGTTAATTATACCTCTTACCCCTGTTGGACCTGTTACTAACATATATTGAATAGTTTATGTAAATCGTTTAAACATTCAAGCATTTAGCCGAAGTTATGATATCTGTTTTTGACCTGCTTCTGTAAAAGCTTCACTATAGAGGCTTTTAATGTTATTAACACACATGGCAAGCAAACACTTTGTTCAGGCTGCCTCACTGAACTGACATCTCCAGGATTCTCTTTCTATTTAATCTCATGAAGTTCAGCGAGGCCATGTGCAAGGTCCTGCACCTGGCTTGAGGCAATCCATGATATCATTAGTCTGGGGAAAGAACTGAATGAACTGAATGAGAAAAGGACGTAGGGATACTGGTGAATGAAAAACTGAACATGAGACATCAATGTGTGCTTCAAGCCCAGAAAGACAAATGTATCCTGGGCTGCATAAAAAACATGGCCAGCAGACTGAGGGAGGTGATTCTCCCTGCCTAATCCGCTCTTGTGAAACCCCACTTGGAGTACTGCATGCAGTTCTGAGGTCCCCAGTACAAGCAAGACATGGACCTGTTAGAGTGAGTCCAGAGGAGGGCCACAAAAATGGTTAGAGGGATGGAACACGTTTCCTATTAAGCAAGGCTGAGAGAGTTGGGGTTGTTCAGCCTGGAGAAGAGAAATTTTTTACAATGCGGGTGATGAGACAGTGGAACATGTTGCCCAGAGGAGGTGTGGATGCCCCATGATTGGAAGTGTTCAAGGCCAAGTTGGATGGGTCTCTGAGCAACGTGATCTAGTGAACCCCCATGACAGAGGGGTTGGGCTAGATGACCTTTTAATATCCCTTCCAGCTGAAATCATTCTATGATTTGAAGATTCTATTTGCCACATATGATTCTCCACAGTTGTTTCAAAGACATGGAAAATTTGGTCCCCAAGAAGGAATGAGCAGGCACAAAGTCTGGAGGAGTCTATGGAGGTTTTCATCACCTCGTAAGGGACTGGTAGCAGTCCCACTAACAGTGGAGCTGATAGAGTCAGGTACATATCCTCATCACAGCTTGTTTTTCTACAAATTTCTACAGGATGTATTTTGTTAGAACCACTAAGTCAAAATCACAACAGCTTACAAGTAACAACAAAAGTGTCTCTTTTCTACTTTTCTGTTTCAGTCCCCCAGGCTCATGGTTCCCAGTGAAATAGGTTGTTTATCAGCTGGTAGACATTTAGAGGCTATTGGTCTTGGCTGTAATGGTTATGCAGAAGTATTCCAGCCACAGTAGTGTTGGCATTTGCCACTGCTTATTTCTTCCTTGATAGAGTTATAGGAGGGATCTAGATACTTCATAAGCTTCAGGACAGGCAGACATAGACCCACCTAAAAGAGGATATATCTTCAGTTTATTCATTGTAGTCTGTCCATCACCTGGGACACTGGGAGGGCATTTGGGAATCAGATTCTTCTAAGACTTTCTGATACATGCAGCCATGGCAAACTCCATCACTCTTTGTGGAACAGCTTCATATTTTCCCATTATATCCACCTACATTATTTGAAAAATAGCCTCACAGCAGAGAACAACTTCAGAGTGAAGACTAGGTTCTGGCATATCCTTGCTCCCGTCTCTCATTATGGGAGCTTCAAGGGCTGGACCATGCAGAGAAAAGGGTGAAAAAAGGATGGAGACCAGGCAGCTTTGTCAGAGAGAAAGCCTCACAGTGATAAAAAGACAGTCTGTGGTTGTTCAGAGACTGGGTTTCCTTAGAGTGTTAGAGTTTAGTCCCAACAAGAAAGGACCCCAGCTTGGCCCTTTGTTTCAATTTTTCTTTCCTTTGTCATTGACATCTCAGTTAATGGCTGGGGCAGACGAAAGACCCAATCAGTGCTGACTACCAATAAGACAGTCTGAAGGAGATCTCTGGACAGATCAGCAACAGTTGTGTGTGGCTCATGGATGTTAAGCCCATGCTCATTGCTACTGCAAAGCAGCACTGATGCAGTAGGCCTAATTCAGAGACAGACTAAGATCTGTAATGTGAGTTTTCAGGAAGTAAGTAAGAAAAATTTAACATCATTCCTGTGGAGGAATGGCTAGCGAAGCAGGGGCATTTTGACATAGAAATGCTAAGTCATCAGGATCTCAAGAAGTATCGAAAGCAACTAGTTTAGGAACCAACCAGGGACAAGGTCAGACTGTCCTTGTTTACCAGATAGGCACGGTATCAGGAACTTGTGGTTACGAAGTTATGAGAAGAATCCGTTAGAACAGGATGTCGAGGCGGGACTTGACTTTTAGACTAACAGCCAATAAGGAGCTTAGCTTTTGCAATATGTATGAGCTAGTTAAGACTGTTATAAATTGCGTAACCAAACTGTAATAAACGAAGCTTGCTGATCTCTCATATTGAGCGACTGCTTCTTCCCTCCGTTCCGGCAAATGGCACGACAATTCCACCTGCTCTCAGGCCCACACCGTCTCTGGCAGATGTGCACATAGACTCGGAGCCTCTGAGACATCTGCTTTGGCACATATTTAGCTGCCTGCTTGTCTTTGAGAATCCAGCTCTGAATGCCATTTAAACTTGATCTTGATGACCAGGATCTGCAGAAAACAGGCTACTTGCTGTACATGAAAAGAAATGGTTTGGGATCAATAAAAGTAGAAACTTATTCCTTAATACTGTCCTCTTGGCAATTTAACTGCCAGCGTCTCACTTACCTTAAAGACTTTTTATTTATTTGTTTATTTACTTACTTATTTACTTGCTTACTTTACAGGTTTTAAAGATTTTTATTCCAATTCCCTGTTACACTTAAACAATTTTGTTATGAGGAACATGGAACACACCAGATATTTGCAGATAAGAATTTATACTTACTACTACTAACATTTTAATAGTTTAATAGAATAAATAAATACCAAACAGCCTTCAGTAATAGTAGGGTTACAACTACCACACAAAATAGGTCCTTTCTACTTTCTTCTCTTTTTCTCTGTTGCTTTGCTCACCTGTCCAATGCTTGTCTGGATCCTAAGCCAGAATTCCCTCCTCCTGTGACAGAAATGGAGGGGACAATGCAATGAAGATGTGTCCATCCTGAGCTCTTTACTTAGGAGGAGTAGGATGTGATTTTGGGGTTTTTTTGTTTATTTATGTTTTTAAACACAGTTTGATGCTTTTCTCATCAGTTTACAGATTAAGTTTGAAAGGTGCATGATAGCCTTCCCCAGCCTCATTTGACAAAAAGGGCTAGTGTCTGCTACGCAGGCACTGTCAGTGTTTGTCAGACCTTTACCCTACTGCTTAAAATAAGCTAGGCAATGGTGACCTGGCAGCTAGACAGTTAAAGTGAGAGAAAACCAGGTCAGGCCAAGGCAAACTTGGGTAAGTCCTGACACCCTGCACTGTCAGGCTGGACAACATATGTGGCTTCTTATTAGTAGTGGCAAAATCAAATTTACTGGGCTGCATCTACACTGCCATCCTCTTTTAGCCTTCATTGCTCAGTTCCTACAAATACCATGTCTACTTTTTTTGCTAATTTTTAGTATTGCATGTTATCACAAAGAGAAACGCTCTTCTACATTTCAGTCATTTTGTCTAGTAGCAACCATTAAATACTCGTTCCAACAAAAATAATCAATGATTTCTCCACTCTCTCACAATGGCTCTTACTGGAGTGGCTTATAAAATGCCTCGTTTCTTGTTGGAGTTAAAGGCTAAAATGCTATCTAAAATGATAGTTTGTGTCTCTTCCTTTCCAAAGTCCCCATTTTTTCTCACAGAGAAAACAGGTGTCTGGAAGATGTGTATGACTGACTTGGTTAGCCCTTGTCTGGAAGATGTGAATAGCAAAGGTGATCAGTGATGCATCTAGGCTACGTTGTGTGAGCTGTCAAGAATATGTGGTGCCCCAGAGGGTGGCAGCAGGCAATGTGCACCTTCATAAGCTGATTTCTCCTTATTCTTCTTATCCACAAAGACAGACAATGCATTCTTCACCGGGCTGAATTAAATGAAACCTTACTTTGCTGTTCTTCAACAGCTATTCTCCCAGTAGAGTATAACCTCTGTTTCGCTTGGTTTCAATTGTTTTAGAACAAAGATAAAACATACACATGCATTTTTAAGTGAGCTGATGTACTGAAATAATAAAAGAAGAAAGAAAATGGTACAATCAGCTCAAGACAGGATGTTTATCAAAGTCAACTCAGAGTGAAAATGTGTAGTTGTAAAAGCAATTCAATTATGTTCAACCAAACCACTATCTGAAGATACACAGTCTCTTTGATAGTGTAAATTATAAGTAATCCCTCACAATATGAGGGTAAAACACGTAAAAAGAAAAGAAAAGGTAGTCCTTGGAAAACATCTTATTCAAGACCAGTGTCACCAGGTTGGTGATTGCAAGTATCCTTAAGTCTTACTCACCTGATGAAAGATAAAAGCTAATTATTGTAATAGGTTGAAAAATATTTTGGAAGAAGCTTCTATATTATGTATTTGGGAATGTATTTATAGGCAAATATATGTTAGGGTTTTTTTTTTCTCCTCTGATAAACCAAAAAGTTATGTTATAATTCAGGTAATGTTACTTCATTATTGATCCAGATTGTATTTTTCACATCTTAAATAGAACTGTAATTATAACAATCTGCATATTTCCTTGCTATACTCAAAATCTTGTATGAGCAAAAGATGAACCAGCTTGCATAAGGAGCCAAGAACTTATTGCTTGCTAAATAATGTAGTAACAGTTGAATCCAAATTAAAATGACAACAAAACCAATTATTGCTACAGTCTGGTTGCAATGGGATATAGTTATAGTTAGTAATACAGTTAAGGCTGAGGTCCATAAATATCTGAGTTTCTACTATGGAGGTTACAGTGAGTTTTTCACATCTTTTGTTCTTTGCTAGGAGGACTATGATGTTGGTGGGTATTTCTTCTTTCTGGGTCTTGGATCTGCTTGGGTATATTTTTATGTTTCCTAGCATGGTCTGATTACATGCTCTTCCTTCACTTCTTCATAGGTAAAGTTTGACTATATTCACCCTTTATTTGTCAGTTGAAGTTGCACAATAGCCTCCCTCAACCGCAGTTGGCATAAAGATCTGTTGCCTGTTATTCAATTACTGCCTAGGTTTATTAGACTTTTATCATGGTATTCACAGGTCTAAGCTAAAACAAGATAAGCAACAACAATCGATCACTGGACAGTTGCCAAATTTAACTCAGGCCGGAACAAGTCAAATTCAGAGGCCCCATATGCCCTAGAGAGCTGTCCGGTCAATTGGCCTTTTACCAGTTGAGGGACAAATCATGTTTCCTGGGATACAACCTTTTTTAAAAGACTTGATAACTGTGAGATGACAAAAAAACTATGTGCTTTCTACAAAGGAAAAGAAAGTTTTATCAAAAGGTGCAATTTCTTTTCTCTTATGCTGGAAAGATAAGCCAGTCCTGACAAACAGACCATTATAAAAAGCATATGAGCCATAAAGTAATACTTAGGTACAAATCCAATTTAGGAGCTACTGCCAGTCATATATATCCAATCGCATTGACGGCTGATGTGCAATAGCTGTCTGGATGTAAAAGAACCTGAATATCTTCCCTTATTAATCTCAGTATCTCTGAGTATTTTTTAAAATTAGATTTCACTTTGTTGATCTGTAGGCTTGGCTTGTAGAAATTTTGTCAGTTAATGGACTCAGTGACTCAGGAAATTCTGTTCTTGAAATAAAAAAGCAAAGAATGACTGAAGAAAGACAAAGCATGCTGATGTCTATTTATCACATTTCTACTAGAAACATAATTTTCACAAAATTAAGATGCAGGCAAACTTGCTCGGTCTGTACTGTAACTTGGCTGCAGAGATATCTCTCAGTGTCCTTGAGAGACGATTTGAGAGAATTATTCTTGAAGTATTTTTCACAACATTTTTTTTGAAGATTACGGCAATTTCTGTACTTTCAGAAGTTTCCGAAAGTGGTCTTTTTAGCAACATAGGAGTCCATACTTATTACTTTGTTTTTGACTGTTGCTGCTGATCTAAGGAATGGAAGCAAATTAAGTCCTGTTTTCTTTACAATTGTTTGCAGCCATGTCTTAGTGCATCATTTGATTTCTATAAGCAACTGGTGATAATTCCTTCGAGAGCAGTAAATAACATTTTCCAGAACAAAACCGGGTGGCTTTGCAATGAGATTGGACTTCTTAGCATTCTGTAGATAGTAAGAAACTATTCTGTGTGAAAGAATGGACTAAGGAAAAAAGTAATTTGATCCTTAGCAGTGATTTTACATGGATGACATTAAAGTCTTTATTAGCAGATTTTCTGTGAAGATTGTGGATGGTATAGAGAATTACACCAATACAATTGAGGAAGTACTAAAGGTACTCTGTTTAGGCACAGAGTACTATTGCTTTGTTCCCTGTGTACATAGAGAAGGGCCAACAGAGAGGAAACCATAAAGAAATGTGTGATTAGGCTTATAAATGATTCTGTGTTTTGACAGAATCATGGAATCATAGAATGGTTTGGGTTGGAAGGGACCTTAAAGATCATCTGGTTCCAATCCCCCTGCCATCAGCAGGGACATCTTCCACTAGACCAGGCTGATCAGAGCTCCATCCAGACTGGCCTTGAACAAATATGCTGAGGCTTATAATTAAAGAAACCTGTAGTGAAGGGAAAAGAACATCTTGGATAAACATAAGTACAGATTTATACATAGATTGACAATTATGATTGCAAAAGCTAGGATATCCTTAGAAGTTGTCATCCAGCTTGAAGGCAACTACTTTGTATGCAATTCTACAACTGAAGACTTGATTTGGGTCCAAAAACCAATGAGGCAAAATTTATGAAAGATAAACAAATCAAAGGTTATTAAACCCAAAGCAATACATCTTGCTAGAGGAAGTCATGAGCTACAAATCACCTGAGGCTAGGATGTTATCAGGAAAGAGTCAATATATCCTTTGCTTGTCCTTCTTTAGGCCTGACCTCTGCCAAAGAGCACTAGACGTACAATCTGAGCCATCACAGATATTTTTATATACTTACGATCACTAACATGGCATAAAAAAAAAGAAAGTCAGAGGACACACAGGTACCTACTATCCAGTTATGATCTGTGAATCTGGTAAGAGATACTTTTCCTGAGTAGGTTTCGGAATATAAGGCATATGCTGCTTGTGGGAGACGGAACCACTCAAAAAATTTCAGGGAAGTCGTGATTGGCAAAGAAGAAATATCTTCTACAAAGGACACAAAACAGCTTATATTCTTCATCCAGTGTGGAAAGAGATGCCAGTTCCTGAATTTTTCCTGAGACATTGTGGAAGTGAACCTGCAGTAAAGCCTCATCCCCGAATTCTGGGTTATATAAAGGACTTAAAATTACCTATGAACTTGAGATGTTACAGAAATATGTAGATTCAATTAGTAAGAAATTGTGCAATAAAGGTCTAGCAGGGAGGTTTAAGTGAATATGTCAAGCAGAAGGTGACAGTAAAAAATGGTACAACATCTTCATTTCCAGAAAAGAGCAGTTTTGTCTCCAGAACTGGAAGATCCTGGCAGAAAAAATGTAACTTTTCTCTTTTTGATTGAAATGCCTTTCATGTAAACTTCCAAATTCAACACTTTTATTCAGACGTTGAACTATCTTTGTTAGAAATTTTATCTTATGTAATGCCCCAACAAGTGATGCAGACAGAAGTGAAGAAAGATAAAAATAAACTAACCATCTTCGGTTGATGGAAAGGAAATACACTAGGAATTCTTCCTTTGAAATTGCTCCTTTTATACCATAAAGAGAGAGCAGTTGCAAAGGAACTATTTCTAGTGTATTCTGAGAAGCCCACCATATTGCATTTCTAAATCAGCAGTCTGCTCCAATAGATTATCCTCAAAACCAAACACAACCCAGGAAATATGATGTATGACAGTCAAAGCTGCATTATTGATCTCTTCTCTATTAATTTTTACTGTAACTTCAGCTATTAAAATTTTCAAACATTAATCATAAAATAAACTCTAATCTCCATTTAAAAAATTTCTTCCATTCTGTCCATTGCAAGATGTTGAATGAAACACAAATGTTGTTTATATCAATTGGGATATTTCTGTGTTGTATGTTTCCAGGCAAATCCAGTACTCGATGAGCCAGATCAACACAGAATGTTTAGTTACCAAGACCAACGCAAGTCACATAGCCTTTTTTCACTCTGTTCAAATTCGTTTGAAAATAATCTGTGGGAAGAAAATCAGAATTGGGATGTAACAGGTTGGAAAGGGATTTAATTGCAGTCTGTATATGTTGGAACTGTTATGTTTAATGTTCAAATAAATAGTATGTATTTCTTTAAGCCAGTATTACAATATACAAAGACTTCCGATAAGCTAAAGGCTCTGCTTTATCTAAATCAGTTTCTCTGAAGTAAGCAGTTAAAACAATTATAGGCTGGACTTCAATGCTTCCTCATTTCAAATATTATGTCTGATCAGGAGCTCCTTAACAACTAGAAAGTACATATATAGAAAAAGGCTCAAAAGAACCTCTTGCAAGGGGTTTTTCCCCTTCTGAACTTGTTTTCTTGCTTTTCTGCTCGAGCTGTGCAAAAGGACTTTTTTCTTTTTTTTCACTTTTTCCTGCTAAGCAGCTCTCCGTCCTATTTAAGACCTAACTTTCCTGTTTCCATGAAATTTCACATAAAGTAAATATTTCTCAGGAGCAATGAGGAAGCATAAGGATCACTTCCACACTAAATTTCTGACAGTGGGATACTCTGATAACTTTCATTTGGAATCAGAAGAGTAAACTCACATTTCTTTCTCTCTTTCTAATGACAGAGGAAGAAAAGAAGGGAAACATATGGTTATTGCTAATGATTATACAAAACTTTGCTTATATCTTATAATCACATTTTGTCTCTCGGAATGACTTTTCATCATGCATAAGGAAAGGTCAATATTTTATTGGCAAAGGGTGCTAGAAACATTTGTATTATACAACTCAAGCCTAGCTATATAGAGAGATTTTAGTGTCATTACACAGAGCATTTGCATGCTTAGCTGTTAGAAACTTAGATCCCATCCAATGTGTAGGAGAGTTAAGAAACTTAAGAATTCATGGCGAAAGTCTGCAAACCTTTACAGGTAGCCCCAAGCCAACCACTGGTAACTCTACGGAGAATGTTTTAATTTTTACCTCTTAGTTGAGTGAAAATGCTGTGTACTACTAAAGGAAAAAATGTTCAGATCTACAATTTTCATCCCCTTCTATAGTTATGTAATGAGGGTCCTATTCTGTGAAGAGAAACAATGGTCAACCTCTCTTAAAACAGAGGGGAAAAAATTGTTAGACTTTTTACTCATTATAATGGCTAGATGAGGAGCTGGAAAATGGTTCAAATTCTTCATTGTTCAAGATGGGATGGAGGGAGAAAAGTGCTATGTTTTCATAGAAAGTTTTCTACCCGTTAATCTGAAGATGAGTTTCAAAGAGGTGCACTTGCTCATCCTGCATAAAATGTTACATTTTGAAAGAGTAATCAAACAATTTAGTTGTAAGGAAAATTCAAAGTAAACATGGGTCTCTTTTCTCAAGATTACGTCATGTAAGGAAGAGACCTGAATTTGTATTCTTGTTGTAAATATTGAGTTTGTAGGGTATGTCAAATGGGCAATGAATTCAATGGGAATGTCATAATGACTCTTTTAATGCTTTGCTCACACCTTCTTTATCGCAAAACCATTAAGCTTTTTCCATTTAAAGTGGAACAGCTTTAATGAAAGGGATTAAGACCATCTTCACAAAAAAAAGGAGGACTGCTCTGTTCTCATGGTTGAAGTACAAAAGTACAGTGAAAACTAGATCTTCAAATCCTCTTTGGCTCTTGTATTTTCCTTTAATAGCAAGGCCAATAGTCTGACCAATAGTTTGAATAGTCAAAATTCAAACATGGTATGGGACTGACTTTGCTTCCTTCTCCTTAGTCGTGTTTTGAAGAAAAGCCATAGTCAACACTGCATTTGTTTTTTTTCTACACCATACTTAAATTCTGAAAACCTCACATATTAGGTAGTTAAGATGAAGAAATACCTAACAAAATTTTGAGTGGTTAAACAACCAGCTACCTGACTTTGTCAAGACAGTGGCACCTCAGCATTCACTGAAGCTGAAGTTTTTAATGCCTTAAAAAAAAATTAGGTGTTTAAAAAAATGCAGCTACCAGAAAAATCATATACATAGTACCTGTGCATCAGTTTTGAAGATTGCAGTCCTGCTGGGAATTGAACTTAACTGGGATTTATCTACACATTTTGTGGACCAGGAATGGTACCCATCACTGGTCCTTGATCCTTTCTGTTTTAGAAAAGCTGCCTTTCATCTTTGCACAAGTTGCACAGTTGATTGGACAAGGACTGTCATTATGCCCTAGAGATAGGAGAGTTAAATCTATACTAAAAGCTATGACAGATTATACTTCATGTTTCTTAACAAATGGGGGAGGGACACTAAAATTAGTCATAACAGGGATGAACTATATATCAAGCATTCCCAAAGAAGTGTTTCAGATTCACAGCTACTGTTTTGATTCTAAGGAGAAGTAAAAGTCTCCTAAAACTTTAAATCAGTGCAGCAGAAAATTTGCAAGATATTAAAAAGTTAAAAAGAATTGGCAAGGAGGAAAGAAGCATTAAATATTGATTGGAAATACAAGCTATTTTGTATTTTCATCTCTGGAGATCACTGAGGAGTAACTGTAAATCTCCACATTTGTTTCAGTCTTCTCTGAAATCTGCTGTATCAAATAGCCAAAAAAAATGGAAAATTGACTTTGAAGGAATAATAGTAATCATTTCTCTGATTGTCTGTCAGTTTGTTTCAACGAGAAACATAAATCTCACATATTTGAGAAACTGTATGATATTTCAAAAACTGCAGTTTTAAAGCTACCCAGTGGCACTGTTCAAAAATGAAAATGCAAGTAGTGATTTAGGTGATTAAAGAGAGAGATAAATCAAACTGGTGAATGTCTACAGTACAATAATATCAGTTTTCTTGGTGATGAGTATTCCAATGCTATTTATGCAAGATCTAATAAACCCCAAGTACTTTTAGAGTAAGAAACTATTTTTAATAAAGTTAATTTACCCATTCACATAGTTTTCATGAAAGTTAAATAGCTAATGAGTGAAGACCGTTGTTTTTTTGATACAGACAAATACGTTGAGAAAATGTAAAATCCAGAACATGATATTCAAAGGAAAACATGTCACAAGTGCAGCCCAGCAACTCAGTCCTAAGTGAACAGTATTTCTGTGCATACAGTTAGATAAAAACAATTACTCCAGGGCTATATATGTATCAACCTGTTCTCCAGTTATGGTGTAGACAGAAGTAGACAGAGACACCTGAGAAACAGTACAGAGTGATAAATAAATGCTAGTATCTCTATAAGTAGTAAAGTTCCTGCAGTTGCAGTGGTACACTGCACATCTAGATATAAGTTGTTCTTAAGCAGTATAATTTTCCACAAAATAAGGTATGTCATTTACAATTAAACATCAGAAGCCTATGAAACTGATTATGACCATTCTGGAAATGCTCAAGGAAGACAGTATCAGTTTAAGCCATTTCAGGTTGATTTTTCTTTTCCTTATGACAGAGATTTCATACATCCTTGTTCTTTATGGGTAAACAACATCTATCATACTGTAGCAAGGGACTTACTCTATTGACCAGATACTTCTTAATGCTTTTATTTAATTGTCCTGGGAGCTGTATACTCCATCTGTGGCAAATGCACCATCATGACTAGCAGAATTAGAACATTTATTGGAAGCTAAATTGCTATGCCTTGGTGTGCTTATGTGCAATTTTCAGTAAAGAAAATACAAATGTGACATTACTTGTGGCATTTCAGAACTTGAAGAAAATAGGGTTTAGAATTATAGAAGCAGTGGGAAATATTTAAATTATTTTTAATCCTATATGTCAAAAGAGAGAGAACAAGTTCAAATTTTTGTTCCACTGGATGTTTCAAATATTTCAGGATGTGTTCTTATCCTGTATTGGGACAAGAGACATTTTCGTACACAGTGAAAAACAAAAGTTTTGAAAGGTCAATATATTCCATTTCTGTTTCCTGAAATTCTCTAAAAAACCATACACATGTTAATGAATGTTAAATCTTATGGGCTCATAGCATTTAAATTTTGGAGTTTTATTCCCTGTTTTCTGTGAAATAGGATATCTTCCCAGACTGCATCTTCCATACTACATTATGTAGATGGGTCTCAATCAAGAAAGCTAACCCATCAGAGAGATAAAAACTCAAAACCCAGACACTATAATGCGACAAGAAAATATAAAACACTATGATTAAATATTTTTTGTGCATTCAACAAAAAGTCAGACCAGTACAGGTAGGAAAGGACTAAATCAACCCCAACAACAACAACAAAAAATTAGCTTTTCTGGCATTAAAGATTATTTTTTACAAAAGCAAGATGCTTGCACTTAAAAAATGTTCTATATATATATAACGCATTTCACTCAGAAGAATGGTTCGATGGGTTTTCAACCAGTTCCAAGCGCAGCGGTGACTTCCCTTGCACCTGGGAATTCTCAGCTTCTGGAGGCAGTTCTTGTCTGGGAGCAGTACAGCTACTGCTCCACACAGCCCATACCTTTGCTTGGGTGAAAAGTACACATCCAGTACCTGAGCTGGCTCGCTTAGGGCTGTTTGCTATTTTTGTGTAGTGTTTCACTATGCTGTGCAGACATAATTTTGCCTAGTAAATCTTTGTAATTGATCTGCTCCCTTTTCTTTGGGACCAACCTGAAAGCATGCTCTGTTCCAAGATTTTTTTAATTAGTTTTGCATATGAGATCTTATGGCTAAATTACACTTGCAAAATTCAAGCCTTAAAAATATTTCTCTTTGGAACGGATTCTATTCAAAGCACCTTCTACTTTTGCTTCACTGCTATGCACAGGTATTCATGATCAAAGCATGAGAATCCTAGTATAGCTTTCTGAATTGTAAGACACCTACTGTTAGAAGACCATCAAGCCAAAAATGTACTCAAACTTGTAAATCCATGCTCTGAAAATCAGTACAAAGACTCCCACTGAATTTGATGAGCTTGGAGGTCCAAGAACTTCCCAACTGAAGTGTGTGTTCTGAGTCACATTAAAGGGAGACATGCTTTTACTGCATCTTACCCAATAAAAATGCTTGCCAGGATGAATATTTTATCTTAGAAAATAGAGACATTGATATGCATTCTGGCATTCCAAGGCAGAAGTTCAGACACCTAGCTTCAATCTAAGTAAAAGATGGATTATAGAATACCACGCCAGTGTTTGAAAGAAGTGTATTTGATTCATTCTATGCTCAGTTGCCTAAGTCTGTATCTGTTTCTGAATATTCAGTGATGAACACAGTATTAAGGAGAAGATACTACCGATAGTCCTAGTTTATTTAAATTTTCAGAGCATTTTGTAGAAAAGTTGGCAAATCCATCGATCTTGGGATCAAAGGACGCTAATTAAAAGTAAAGAATATTTGACAGAAACTATAGAAGGGATTTCTCTGGGATATTATCTTAAAAATAAGAAAAAGCAAAATTTTTTCACTGGTATCCTTTCTGGCATCAGCATAGGTCATCACTGTGTGATTTGTATATTTTATATAACTGACTTGAGACAATTGTGTATTTTTAATATCCATACTTATAAACAGATGCATAACTATGAAGAACCACATTGCTTTTCAGTAACAGAGTAAAGCAACTCAAGCCCCACATATGCCTTTTAGAACTCAGTTGATAGTTTTAATACACTGGGAAATGATTCCCACTGTGTGTCCTAATTGTGGCATAGAATATTTTTTCAAGTTTTAATGTGTAGCATCGAAGAAAGAAGACTTTCAGCTGATGCTGTGTGGATTCTCCTGTTTTACAATGTAGTGTAAGTAAGTGCAAAAATCCCTTGCATTCGTGAAGAAATTCAGTTTTGCTGTGAAAGAAAAGTCAGTAGAGGTGTTTGCTTGAAATACACTTAGACAGCCTTAACTGTCTTAAAAACAAGCAATTGCCCTCCCCTTGCAGGCTAGTAGGCATATTGGTTCTTTCTAGATAATTCTATTTCTACAACATTTGTGCTAAAGTATCATATTCATATAATGGGACGAAAGGTGATCTAGGACAAAGCAACAGAATAAATATGTATTTCTTAAGCACTGGTCCAGGAAGTCCTATTGCCACGAAGGTACTGAACTTTGTCACTTTCGTGGGTCAGTTGAAACATCCTTCCTCAAATGACCATGCCATAGTTTCTTAGGAACTCATGTCATTGCCAGTGCAGAATCACCTTGGAATTAGTAATATGGTATGCGCTTCTTGCTTCCTTATCCTGTTATCATGAGATGTATATACATGTTATCATGCTGTGCTTTAGATTTTCTGGGCTCGATCTCGCTTAAATTCTTCAGTATTCCAGGAAGAAAAATGCTTAGATACGCATGTATAGTTTTATATGAAGCTGTACATATGTACTTAAGCACACACAGAATCTCCAAGTCTCATTTTGTCTTCCTGCTAGGTGATATAAGGTGTCTGAGGACATGCAGGTCAGATAAGATCCTGGGGTAGAACCTACATGTAAAGTATCATATGTTTTTTACAGAGACAAAACCAAGCCTGTCTTCACTCAGAAGAACATGCAGGACTTCTCTCCTTTTAGTAACATCAGCATAAGAGCTATATCATGAAATGTTATGTCTTTGCCTCTAGTCAGTGTATAGTCTAAGCCAAGAAGCTCCCTAGAGAATTGCACAACTACTTCAGAAATTAGTCTGTTTATAAAAATTTTGCATGGGCAACTAGCATTGGCACGTGTCTATCTAGAAATCAAAACTTGCTTCTAGGCTTAAGCAAAAAAAGCCTTTCAAGGCAGCGATTGCTGGAAATGCACTATAGAAATGTCATTCTTCAGAATGAGATAATGTAATTAGTTATTACTTTCCTGTTTAACAAGGAATCATATTTTTAATGGGACCTTTCAGGGGAGGTCTCGTCTCACTTCTCATACCTCTTACAATGGGATCTACTAGAAAAGCACAAGGACTGAGATTCTTTTGTCCTGACTGTTGCAGTTCCTAGGAGATGAATGATGGTCCACGGCTGATGACTAGACCAGGTGTTCTGCAAAAACAGAGCAAACAAGTTGTCTACCACTACAGTGATTGCAGTTGAAGTACACATGTGTTTGTGTGTGTGTGTATGATAAGTCTTGGAAGGGGACAAGAGGCATTAAATATGTATAAAAAGACAAGCAGAGAGATAGTAAGGAAGTGTTGGTTGGCCTGGTCAATGACCAAGTATGGGGCCGGTGAACTTCAACCAAACTAAACATTTTCAGATATCTTCTATTCCTAGAAGAGAAGGATTTTAACGAGGAATTTGAAGGGAAACTTAGGACAGTTTTATGAATGTTTACAGGAAATTACTCCCAAGAGTTGCAAGCAGCAAATACATGCTTAAAAAATCTACCAACAGTGATGGAGATAAAGTTTAATGGCCAACTGAAGGAAAATATTGACTTACTAAAACTGAAGAAACACGACAGCAAGAGTAAAAATCTGTGTCTCATTCTGATTATGGAGGTCGTGAGAATGTACTGGAGGCCATAAAGAGGGTGAGAACAGTGACTGGATCCAGTGAGAAGAATGACAGGAGTAGGCAGCAGGTCAGCCAAAAGATTTTTTCCAAAGAAATCTGCCCTCATATTAGGAAGACAGCAGATTCTGAAATAGCAAAATGCTAATGAAACACTGAAACATGTTCTTATGATTGTTTTCAGAATGACGTATGTAGTTGTTTTCAGAATTATGTATTACAGTGCAAGAGCAAGGAGGCTGACTTGGTATTTGTGCATGTAGTACATTGTCTGTGCCGTCTGCTCACCTTCTGTACTGTGCTGTATCCCACAAAGCTCAAGTTTCAATGAAGTGTCACTGTTGGAATGCACGCAAGCACCAGAGTATAGCACAATTTCATATCTGGAATTATGTGCAAAACCTGCTCCAAAAGCCCGGTCTCTGTTCCAGTAAATTTTTGATACATATAAGCAGGGATTTTTAAGAAGGGAGTGGAATCAGGTCTTTCTTCTTAATCTCTTTTTTTTTCACAAGTCTCATTTCAAAACACCTCCCTCACTCATATGAACACTGCCCGCACCCTCTGAGAGGTTCTGAACCTAGGCCAGAAACCTGATCCAGTGTTTCCGAAGTTGAAGGGAGGTTCACCCAATAACACAGGAGCTTCAGGCCCCTTCGTACCTTCTCAGATCCTAGATTTTGTGAACAGAAAGGCAACAGAAGGGATAGTTTGCAAGGACAGTTTGATTGAAAGGTGATAAGCTAGAAAAGAGCAGCATGGCTGTTAAGGGGGATGATACGAAGATGATTATGGACTTCTAGAGTATATAAATACTGTGTAAAAATCTAAGATAGTCAGCTGGGAGCATGCTCAGTAACTAAGAAAGGACAGCAGCTGGCTAATCAGGAATGAGAGAGGACTGGGCTGGGAACTGCTTGTACGGTTAATCATAATATTGTCCTGAATCATGTCACAAGCAGGAAGTGAGAAGAGGCAGCCTGAAAAATGCTGTCAGGCCACCAAAGCTAGATGCATTTTGTCTGTGCTTCAGTTTCTTCAGTCTCATGGATAAGACTGATGTCTCATGGATGGGTCAGGGAGAATAAGGAGATGCCAGGTAGTTCCCCTCCTGAAGCTAGGGCTGTAGCATGAAGTCAGAAATATTAAAGATGTCAAATGTGTCTCATGGAGAGGTCTGCTAGCAGAGGAAGCCACAGCCAACTAGTACAAAATATAAAAGGATGAAATGCAAAAACTTTTTTTAGGTAATTTCAGACTGAAAAAATGTAAATACAGTGAACTTTTATGTTGTTGCCTTCTGTGCACATGATGGTAGTTTTGCGTATTTTGAGTAGTTTCTTTTAATGTTAGATGGGGTAAAGATGCAGAATCCTTTTTTCCTAGAGCTATTTTCTCATGTTTAGATATTAGAAGAAGATGTTATAGAAATTTCTTAAAGTTCTAAAATATATGTTATGAGACTTTTGCTATAATATGTGCTAGCTTATTTGTTTTACATCACAGTTTAAGATACTGTTATTTATATATATTTATATTTATATAGGAATGGAATAAATCCAGTCATTCAGTTATGTAACCAGTTCAGATTTTTTGCTTTCAGGGAGAGTATAGTTACTAGAGTACCATTACTAGCATCATTACTAGAAAGAGTTAGCCTGCAGCTTCTCATTTCCAGTTCAGAAATTTACAAGAGCCTGTACATTTTAGCTGAACCTGATGAGTGAGTCTAGAAGTGAGCAGTACTTGATGGTCAGCCACAAAGATTAAGAAAGATGCATTATGTTAAACAGGCTAATAGAAAGTTTCTTTGAGTCAAAAACAATTAGAAAATACATAATTTGTTGCTAATTTCTGGGATTTCCCAATTTTTTATCTGCAGTCAAATTTGTTGTATTTTTTTTTACTTTCTGACATTACTTTTAATGCTTTTTCATCTTTTAATTTTATTCTGATTTTACAGAAAGCAGGAAATCTAGTGCATACAGTCACAAAATTTTTATATTTATATATTAAATGATATTCAAGTAGGTCGATACTTCAACACAGACACCCAAAACAGGACAATGGGAAATCTTGGTACTGCTGTCAATACTTTATTCTTCCTACAAAAGGATTAATTTTTTCCCCTATTTCAAATAGGAATAAAATGTTGTATACTAATTTCAAAAGACCACATAGGACACTTAAATCCTAACCATTTCTGAGCTTTTCTTGCTATCTAGCTGGTAGGATCCTCTCAAGGGTGACTCAAAAGCAAAGTGATATCTGTCTAGTGGCTACTGTTTTGTCACTGTCTGAGAGCAACGCATGCTAGTGGGTACTATTGCAGACAAAAGTACTAGGTCCTATGAATGCAGACCAAGGGTAAAGTTTATAGTTCTTTGTTAAGCACGGTGAAGCCCATGGTTTTACTCTGGATCTACAGTTTAGATGTTCAATTCTTTATTCCTCAAATTTTTGTGCAAGAACTAGCCTTTAGAGCTGCAGTAGCAGCCCAGAACTTGGAGAAGGTTAACTGCAGCTTGATCAAACTGTTGACAGTTGGTTCAGAGTTATGGATAATATCTTTAGTTACTGGAAATACTGTATTAAACACGACACACAACTTTTTTTTTTAAAAAAAACTTTTTGTTTTAGCTTTATTTATAATTCCACGTTTGTCTTATAACAGGAAGATGACAAATATATATTTGAAGCACGAAACAGCTAACAGTTTTACTTTCGTACCCTAAATAACTTCCTTTTATTGGCATTGACAAGAGACAAGTCATGTTTCAAGTAATTTTCTCTTCAATGTTTACTGTAATAGGAGAAGAGAATTTCAGTCCCCCAACTGATGCACTTGTCTTTATCAAACTTATCTATAAAACAGAAGCATTCATATATAAAATACATAGATACTAACTCTTTTGGAGTTACACCTTTTTCTTTGTACAGAAATTGTATTGGATGTGACCACTTTTTTAAAAAAATACTTTAACTTGTTTCAGATGCATCATGTTTAAATGCCGCAAAATAGCTTATGTTGGGTATGTGTCATTAGTAGATTTTTGAAATGGACTTCTAAAATTATGAACTTCCTCCAATACCTACTGCTTAAATAGAATTCTTATCTTTCTTCACTGTACCTAAAATAATATGAATTAAATATCACAGTATCACAGTATGGTAGGGGTTGGAAGGGACCTCTGTGGCTCACCTAGCCCAATCCCCATAAATATATAATATATAAATACATAAATATATATATAATATAAATATATGTATATTATATAAATATATGTTATAGGAAATAATAAATGCCATAGTAACTGGCTTTCCTCTACCAGTCCCAGGTATATAACCTTCAGTAAATTCTGATATCTGTATTAAACCTGAAGCATATTTCCCATTTTGATGGTTTCAGAGTTAGAATTTATGAGGCAGACAAAAATTTCATTTGAATGAAGCTAGACATAACACTTTAGTATTTGGACTATGAGCAACACTAAATCCATGAAGAGTGCTTTAAGGTTTTCTCCTTAAATGACTTTATTTCCATTGAAACATGGAATTAAGAAATTAAGAGTCCAAACTTTAGTAAGTAAAGTCGTGATTTTTTTCCTTCATTCATCATCTGGAAACGTCTTGAGATGTGTCTTTTAAATGTTGTTTTATTTTTTCACAGAAATGTCCTTTTGCATCCTGCTGTCAACAGTATGAATACACTCACTTTTGCATCTGAATTTCTCTCAGCCAACTGAGGGTTTATGTGTTGTTAGGATTAAAGAGAGAATAGGTAAGGGTGATGTTGTAGTGCATGTCTACTACAAGTTGCCTGACCAGAAAAAATAAGTGCATGAGGCGCTCTACAGACAGATAGGAGTCACCTCGTGTTCACAGGCTCTGGTCTTCATGGGGGACTTCAACTACACTGATATTTGCTGGAGAGGCAACACAGCAGGGCTTAAGCAGCCCAGAAGGCTCATTGCAGAGTGCATTGATGATTCCTCCTCCAAGTGACAGAGGAGCCAAAGAGGACAGACGTTCTGCTGGACCTCATACTCACCAGAAATGAGGGGCTTGTTGGGAATGTGAAGTTCAAAGACAGCCTGGGCTGCAGTGACCACGAGGTGGTGGAGTTCAGGATCCTGAGGGCAGGGAGGAGGGTAAAAAGCAAACTTACAACCCTGGACTTCAGGATTGTGGACTTTGACAGCTTCAAAGATCTGCTCAGAAGAGTCCAGTGGGATAAAGCCCTTGGAGGGAAAAGGGTCCTGAAAAATCTGATTAATATTCAAGGATCACCCCCTTCCAGCTCAAGAAGGATGGGTAGGGATGAAGCTAGAAAAGCTAAAGGTGAAATGAAATTGGCCAGGGATGTCAAAGACAACAAGAAGGGCTTCTATAAGTACATAGGAGACAAAAGGAAGGCTAGGGAATATATGGACCCATTGCTCAACAAGATGGGGGATCTGATTACACAGGACATGGAAAAGGCTGAGGTACTGAATACCTTCTTTGCCTTGATCTTTAGTAACAAGAGTAAACTTCAAGAATCCCAGGTCCCAAAGACAAGGAGGATAGAAACATATAGCCTTGGTGGGAGAAGATCAAAGGAATACTTAAGTAAAGTGGACATACGTAAGTGCATGGACCCTGATAGGATCTACCCATGACTGCTGAAGGGTTGGACCACTTGCTCTCCACAGGTCTCGTCTAATCTCAAGCATTCTGTGATTCTGTGATAAGTTTACAGAGCAACAGCCACTGCATGAATTTGTTGCAAAAAAAAAAGCTTTTCACATCAGCAAGACTAAAGAAAAACAACAGAGAAAAAAATCTTTATAATTGCTTACCACGTGTATTTTAGTTTGTCATGTGCGGTTCTCTGCTAACTCAGAGAATCGTTGAGTAGTATTAAAAGTGTTAATTTTATCACCAGGATATGTTTACCTGTATTTTATTGTCCTAAGAAACGTACAATAAAAGAAAAATGTACAAGAAGAAAACTCTGAAAACATTGCATTTTAAAACAGTAATAACCTTAAATTCACTTTGGGAATTTAAAACCCATTTTATCACCTGCAAGACTAATTTGTACTAGAGAACCATCATGGAAAGGAAACGGCTCACCCTGCTGGTTGTTGCTAGATCACTGGAACATATTGTTTTCGCTTTTTTACCATGCTTCTCTTTCTCCACTTCAATAAATAGAAATTATTTTTCCTGACTTAATACCCAACACAGCAGGGCATCCTGCCAAGGACCAGCTGTCTGTCAGTAAGACTAGTCTTCTCAAATTTTCCCCAGATCTTTCCTGTCTAATCCCATTGTTCATGAGGCATATGCACTGAAAAATTGAGTTTCATGATCGTTGTTTCCCTTCAAAATGAGGTCAGCACTGATCACTATTGAAAACACTTGATGATGACTAGTTATATGACATCATGTGATTTTCTTTTAATATTAACCACATTATTCATTATTTGTCATTTTCAGTCATGTTTTCATCTCTACCTGTTGTTTTCCATCACTTCTTTCAAATGTCTCAGCTGCAATGGGTGTATTTGTCTGATCAGAGAGACAAAACTGTCCTAAATCTGTCCGATGATCAAATGAGAGACCCTGAAGTATGGTGTAGGCATCAAAGGCCTCAGGCAAGCAGTTGTGGTTGAATATAATATCTTTCTTAGGAACAAAATGGACTCCATAAGGTCCTGTTGCAGTCCTGTTCTGAAATGCGAGATAACAAATGGAAAAATAAGACGCAAGTGAGCAAACAGAGACACAGTGATTTTTGCAGGTTTCCTAACTTCTTTTCCTTTAGGGAAACTTGGGTAACTTCTAGAAGCTTGTTCAGTGGTCAGCTTCTGGTGGCTTGCTACTCCTTGGGTGAGCTCCTGCAGTCTTTTACTTTTCATAAGACTGCAATGCATGGTGTCCCATAGCATCCATAGCTTAAATGGTGAAATAGGGACTGGATAAGGAGAGAATACAGAAGGTTAAAATTGGCTGAATTCCTGGTCTCAGAAGGTTGTGAAGAGTTTACAAGGTCCATCTGGGGTCTGATTAACAATGGCATCTCTCAGGCATTTATCTCGGAGCTATATTGCTAAATGTGTATGTTAACAACATGAATGATGAGACATAACGTATTCTCAGCAAGTTCATGGGTGGCAATGAACTGAGATGAGCAGACAATACACTGGAGGGCACTCCTCTTATTAGAAGGACCTAAGCAAGTTGGTGAAACGGGCTGACAGACACTTCATGGAGTTCAGTGAGATGTTTGAAGTCCTGCGCCTGGACAGAGTAATCCCAAGCAGCAGTGCAGGCTGGGACCTGGATGTGGGGATAGCAGATCTGAAGAAAGTACCTGGGGGTCCTTCCAGACACCAAGTTGAACGTGAGCCAGTGGTGTGCCCTTGCAGCAGAGGCCAACAGCCTCTGGGTCTCTACTGGCAGGCATGCAGCCAGCAGGCTGAGGGACATATTTCCCTCTATTCAGCACTTGTGAGGCCATACCTGGAGGACTGTGTCCAGTTTTGGCCTGTCCAGTACAAGAAAGACATTGACAGACTGGAGCAATATCAACAGAGGGCCACCAAGATGGCTAGAGAGCTGGAGAACACAATGCGTACAGAGGGGCTGAGAGTGGGGCTTGCTCAGCCTGTGGACAAAACTCAGGAAGAACCTGTTGTTGTCTTTGGCTACGTAATGCAGGGTATAGAGAAGATGGAGCCAGTCTCTTTTCAAAGGTACATTGATTAGATAGAAAGAAAACCTTTTTCACTATATGGGTCTCTGTCCTTAGGTACACTCAAAACTCATCTGGACAAGGGTTGAGCAACCTCACCTAAATGGATCTGCTTTGAGTTGATGATCTCCCTCTTTCAATATAAATTATTTCATCATTCTAAAAAGTAAGCACTCTGTTTCCCTTTCCTTTCCTTTCCTTTTTCCTTTCTCCTTTCCTTTCCTTTCCTTTCCTTTCCTTTCCTTTCCTTTCCTTTCCTTTCCTTTCCTTTCCTTTCCTTTCCTTTCCTTTCCTTTCCTTTCCTTTCCTTTCCTTTCCTTTCCTTTCCTTTCCTTTCCTTTCCTTTCCTTTCCTTTCCTTTCCTTTCCTTTCCTTTCCTTTCCTTTCCTTTTTCCTTTCCTTTCCTTTCCTTTCCTTTCCTTTCCTTTCCTTTCCTTTCCTTCCTTTCCTTTCCTTTCCTTTCCTTTCCTTTCCTTTCCTTTCCTTTCCTTTCCTTTCCTTTCCTTTCCTTTCCTTTCCTTGCCTTGCCTTGCCTTCGCCTTGCCTTGCCTTGCCTTGCCTTGCCTTGCCTTGCCTTGCCTTGCCTTGCCTTGCCTTCTTTCACTTTTTAGCATAGGCAGCATCTAACATTGTGGATCCTGATCAGAGATCCAAGCTTTCTAAGCATTCAGCAATTTAAATAATAATGAATTCTTGTGACTAGTTCTATCCAAAATAAACAATGTTTAACACACACTAACTGCAACTTCTGTCAGTTTCTTGGATTGTCACAGCAGCAAAATGGTAAAACCAAAATGCACTGATAACAAACAAATGGTTATAAATTATCAAGGATCTCCTATTTATGGCAGAAAAAAGATTTTACAACAGATTTGTGTAATTAATGCCTTACGACATATCTTAGTTTCATTAACTCTGTTGAAAAGAATGCAGCAGCTCAGAGCACTTGTGGTCAGATTTCAAATTCCCTTATACATGTACTGAACTCTGTAATCAGCTTTGAAGTAATGGGGTTTCAATTGGAATACAATGTGAGCTGCATTTTGAAATGGTGGATGATTCTTTAATTATATTCTCTGTAATTATTGCAATGAACATGAATTTTGTTTTCAAAAGAGAGAAAAGTGTTTTCTTTGGAGCAGCTGCAAAGTTGATAAACAACTGATAAACAACTGAAAAATAAAATTATTTTTTTACCATTGCTAAAGGGTTGAAAATATATATACATTCCAAAAAGTGAAATCTTCAGGCAAGAATTTGCTAATTTTGCAGGAAATCTTAGAACTGACTTGATCAGCTTGAAACTATTTAACAGAGCCAAGGTATCTGATGGTAAGTGAACGACCCATCCCTTCAGGTAGTCAAAGAAGTTGTACCATGGGGATATTTCTTGGAGAAGGAATGCTTGTGGTTGCATCAAGTTTTGTCGCATCAGCATTCATTGCCATACAAAAAAATATAGATTGTTTTTTGTGGTTTCTTGCAGAAGCCTTGCAGAAAGTAACCAAAGAATAGCCAATGCACAGCACTTTGTTCATCATACCCTTCCTTCCTTGATAAAGTATATGGAAAGAATAGGTAAAAAATGTGCATTCTTATTTCCTTTCCTTCGAAGGAGATAAGTAATCATTCATGGTGGTTTCCAACATGTTCTCTCTCACTTGCATTCTGAACAGCTCTCCCAAAGTATACAAAATGCTGAAGTGTTTTGCTGTGTGAAAAAACAATATGTGCCTTTGACTGGTACAGAGGCATAAATTCTTCAGCTTTTTACTTCTATCCAGAGTTTTCATGCAGATATCCGCTTTTCAGAACTAATATGTAACATTGAACACACACAAATGTGTTTGATTTTTTTTCCCCTCATACTGTTGAATAAATTTTCAATGAATTACACATCACTATTAGTCTTTTAAAAAAATTGTAGAAGCTCACTGTAAGGCTGTCTGAAGTTCCAAGTCACAGTATCCCTTGTGGGCAGTGTTCATCATCTACTTCAGGAGTTTTATGGAACAGTGTTCATTCTTTCTGTACTAAGGTTAGGGGATACAGTTCCCTGAGAACACCCAAGAAAGATAATTTTTGAGTAGAAAGCATAATTTTTCAAGGATGGGATACATTCATTTCTAATTTTGAGTTGCATTTTGTAGTTGTGGTAACAAGATTTCCCAACTTCCTATATATTTCCTGCATCCTTATATTTCATTCTCAACTGCATTTGTGAGTGGAGCCATTACATCTGTTTTCAAATGGAAAGCCTGTCCCCAGCATTAGGTTAAAATATATTTTCTGTGTTATGCAGATGATAATATCATTCCACTGGTCTTAACTGTAACAATAAGGTTAAGAGAATAAAATGAAATGAACTTCATAGGTCACCACCACAGTAGTATTGTTTAAAATACCTTTTTGCTCCTGGGAAAGCATACCTGAAAATCTCTTTCCTATGCAACTCTTAAATCAGTGGCAAAATTGACCTAAAATGACATTTCAAATTCACCAGAATTTCCTTCCTTACAAAGGAAGCAGCTGTTTTGGGACTAAATGGGACTTCAATGGCTGCATCAGGCTGATGACACATTTCTACTGGGACATGTTCACAGTAATTAAATGTTTATCTTGCAGCACATTACCATTAGAAACCGCTCTGTATCAAGGAACAGACACAACAAAATTTATTCAGTAGGTTAAATAGTGGTGAAAAAGATATGGAAAATGGAGGAAATTAACCATCAAGTCCTGGGTGACCCAACCAGCCCAACGTGGGGGATCATTCAGCTATACCCTGGAGATTGTTGGACAGGTTGACTGCTAATAATGATTCAGACCAGCAGAAAGTTACACATGCTCATGGGAAGCAAATCCTGACTCTGATATGTACTGATGGGTACTGATGTGTATTGCCTTTTCTTGGTGTTAAGAAGTTGGACGAGAAGAAAACAGGGGTTGAAATGTTGACTGCATTGCAGACTGTTTTGCTTTTTGTGTTGCTTTAGTTGTACCGAAGTGGTGACTGAAATTTCCTTTGTTTTCAGTTTTAGTAAAACTGAAGGCAAAATTAAATTCCTGTGAGTACCTCTCTGTGACTTTCAGAGAGGGCTCTTTTCCAACACCCACAGAGACATCTGTGTGACTGTCTCCACCGAAAAGTCAGAGACCCAAATAGTGCAAACAGGTTTTAGGGCAGATTCTGACACGCCTTCTCTCCCAGAACATTTAAACAGAAAACCACTGGATGCAAAACTGTCTATGAAGTAAAGAAGCCACTCATTTTATAATGAGACAGCGTCATACAGCTAATTTAGTACGTATTTAGCAATAAAATTTAGCAACAGAAATATAGCTACAAGTAAATAACTGTGAGACTTTTAGGAAAATTATTTTCTGGTAATGAACATTAAGTTCTAAAATAAAATATAAGTAGCTTTATATAAGATCTGAAATATTTTTAAATATTACAAAGTTTTCCATCTTACAACATGCAGCAGCGGCAGGGAGAGTGTTAATACATGAGAAATGTTATCTACCCATGAGCAGTAAGACATGCAGATTATGTGAAGACCACATCATACATTTTCACAGGGATTTAAATGTTTGTAAGTAAAGCAGTTTAGGATAAGTGCAGCATAAAGCTCAGTTCTTATATGGCTGTCATTATTAGAGCAGTGCAGCAAAAACATGGTCTTTACTGTGACTAATTTATAGGAAAAGCAGAACACTGAAGAAACAGAAAATTTGCAAGTTGCCTTACTTGATCAAGTGCTCATAGAAAAAATCATTTGTGTACAGTTAGATCTCTATACGTTAAAGCACTGCATGATATGAGATGATAGGAGAACATAGTTATAGCCCAATTCTCTGTGTAAAAAGCTGCAGAAACAGCACAGCTCAAACAACTAGTGCCAAAAACAGTTGGTGATAGGTGAAAATGGAGTAGAGGACTCTCCAATAAAAATGGTTCACATAGGTTTTAGTAAGAAATCAAATTACCTCGTATAGAAAAAGAACAGGCTGCTAAAAGAAGGATCAAATTCTCATGTAGATGAAATGGCTATTTCCACAGAGGTCACTAGGTGCCTGCCAAATAGAAACACTAATGTTTAGATTCATACGCTTTGTGTGCTCCACTGCCAGAAGGCCATAGTAGGTAGCAGCATAGAGCTGGATAGTAAGATGAGCATATTCCTTTCCCCACTGTAATAGGACACTAGGCAGGGAGATGGGAGTGATGGACCAAAAATAAGTAGCGAACAGTGAAATTAAAAGGAAAATCATGGAACTATTCAGAAAAAATTGTGCGTTCGTCAGACTGAAAACAAAACCAATGCAGTTTTCCAGAAGAAAAATGCTTTTTATAAATAAACAGCAAAAACTCTCTGCTCACAGATTTTCTAATAAGTAGCCAGAGTAACATCTTCCCAAGGGAAGTATGGATCTAAGCTCACAAGAAGCAGAAGAAATGCCTGATGCTGGTGAATGCTGAAAATATAGGTGCTGACTATGCCAACTTTAAGAACACATACAAGCAAGCAAGTAATGCTGCTAGGCAGGTGTTGCCCTTGAGCTCTGAATTTCAGGGACCTGTAAGAAACAGCAATACAATGTTCATTTCTTCAAAACCTGTGGTTTAAAAAATATTTTCTTATAAAATTATTTTTAAAGTACATCTCTTTAAAGTTAGCCATGAAATTAGCCACAGTTTAAACCAGCTGCTGGGTGACTGGAATAAACTTTCTCTCCCTTATGTCTTTCATTTCTGGCTGCTGTTGCACCCCTTGCTGTGGTGACTTCTCAGACAAATTCATCCTAAGAAGGAATTTATATTTTTATGTAACTTTAATCCCCATCAGTAGCTTAACGATTTCTCTTCTTTGCCTGAGAAGTGGTACACTATGGATAGACATAACACGTATGTGTCTAACACTATGTACAGACATAAAATCATGCAGGTTGGTAGAGACCTCTGGAAATTGCCTGGTGCCTACTCAAAGCAGGGTCAATTTAGCTTGGGTTGCTCAAGGTTCAGAGCAGCTGAAAGTGGTCTTCTGCAATTAATTATAGTCTAAATGTTTCTGGTAAGAAAGAATGTATTTTGCATTACAAATTATATGTATTTTTCTTACAGTTCTGGGGAAAGTCCTTCATTAGATCTTGAAAAAGAGTCCGTTAAGTTGCAGGAGCCGTTGTCAATTGTCCAGCAGACTTTATTGTGATGGATTCAGAAAAAAAAATCAGAAGAGATTGTATGAAAAGTGATTGGCTTGTGATAAATTCAGACTGTTATTAACACTGCCTCCAGCAGTTGCACTCAGAGTTACCTCAGACAGACAAAAGGTGTCAATTTCTGTTTTATAGAAAAGCTTAAAAATCAGATGTTAAGAGGTAATTAAAGTCTGGAAAAAATGGGTGAGATATCAATTTATGAAGCAGTAAAGGATTAATGTTCAGAATGCTACATACAAAAGCACTTAAAAAGTTATACTTTGGTCTATCTCTGCTGAGTGTGATTGACTGTTGGCTGCAACGGTCTGACATCCAAGCTTTCATACTTAGCACCTGTGACCTGCTCTATTAATATCTCACATGAGTTAAAAGAAAATTTCATTGAAGGAGCCCTTTTCTTATGACAATACTGCCTGAAATCTGCTATCTCCTTGTAATACTGAATGGTTGTAGGGCAGGCGAGGATGAAGGGTGAGCAATGAGAAGGGGACACTGAGCAATGCCTTTATGGTAAGAGAAGGAAGAAAGGAATGCTACAGTGATTGCCATCAGGAGTTTATTCTTTCAGGCAAAGATGGAGATGTGAAGAGATAGGGGAGGCGTAGTGCCTTATATAATCTATATTTTGACAGGACTGTTGTTCAGGCTGTTATTCACACTGTGATTCTGTTCTTGCTGTTTAGGCTTTAAAGAGATTTTCTAAGTTACTTTTCAATCACTGAACTGTTTTAACATGACATTTTACGGAAAGAGTCCTGCACTTACTGTGCAGCTGTATATATTAATTTTTTGAGTCATTTCTTTTCTAGCTGCTGAAAAGTTTTTAAGTGTTAAATATTATTAAGAGTGCTGCCTCTGTACCTGTCAAAAGCCTCTTAACATTAAATATCAAAAAGCAGAAGCTGCTCTTTCTAGTATTTGGATACTTTTGCTAAATATTTTATTAGAGTATAATCTTTTTCACTATTAATGAACACTGCATTTTTACCAAAAAAACCCAAATTCTTAGTCAAAGATTAAAATTTAATTGTATTTCTTTAGACGTCTCTTTACTGCTTAGTACATTAAAGATTTACCAAAACATTTGGTTTTATTCATTGTGAAGCGCAATACTTCCCAAACTACATTGCAGTATAAAACTTTTTTTGTTAGAAGGCACTTTTTCATTTATAGTGTAATATTCTATATTAAATATTAAGACAAGTAGATATTTGTCTAGCCTTTTTTGCTGCTGAAAACATTTTTCTGCCAGGTGTTTCAAAAAGTCACCAAACTTGCTTACATTTGAAGTAATAACTAGTGACGAACTATTGCACAGAATCCTGTGTATTTTCACAAATAGTTGAAGAAAAATATGTCATTTTCACAGAGAAGCACAACAAAAGAACCTTATTAAAGTAATTTTTAAATTTTTGTGCAACACCTGAAGTAGTTGGACCTCTACCACTTGCAACTGTATTTGATCTAATTCCTTGCAGTATTTTGAAACTTGCAACTAGTACTGCTCATTTATTCATGATTGCTTAGCTATGTGATGTTCTACCCAATACGAGAGAATCTGAGAAAACCTTTCTTTGTTTTCTCTTTTCTTCTTTTTGTTCTATAATTTTTTCTCAGAGATTTTTCATAGTTCAGCCAAGAATAAGCCTTTGTTTTGCTTCACACTCTCTAAATTACATAAAGTAACACTGGATTATAATATTCCCCAAACACCCCATAGTGTCAATAGAGATGACACATGAGCAGTGAAGGAAAAGTCCAGAACATACAGGAAGAGGAAAGTTTGCAGATTTTGCAAAAGTTAATTGCCTGCGTTTTAGGAGAACAGCACCGTGTGAGGCAGTCATGGGAAGGCTATTAATTCACTGAGTTGAAGCAGTGGTAATCAGAGAAATAATGAGGGATTTAAAAAAAAATATAGACAGGCAAGTCAGGAATTGGGTATAACATGAAAGTGCGAAAACACTGGTGTGAACAAACTGGGAAGGAAACAGTGAAAAAAGTCAAATAATAAGTAGAGAACATTGAAAAGCTGTTCTTCTGGTTTGATTTTTATTTTTTCTTTTTGAAAATACATTCATGATGTTATAAGGTATCATTGATTTGTTTATGGACCTGGCATATAAAAACATAGCTTAAACTCCTAGGGACTGACTGGAAAACAGAAGTTATGTTGCTAATCAGTTAGCATAATAAATAATAAACAAAGGCACATCTTTAAGTTAGAGTGAATTAAGTAACTATAATGTCTATGTCATTGATAATTTATAGTTACCTTCTGGAAACATTCCTAAACAATTACATATTAACTGATCTGAAGCAATCCAGCTTCCTTAGTTGAACTATTGACTTTTTTGTCGTTTTCTGAATCTACTTAGTATTCTAATATTTTTACAGCCGTCATGAACACTGCAGAGAACAATGTGCTGACACCTTCACACACTGTCAGGCAGCTCCTTGCATTTTTCCAGCCTCCTGGAGAGTTAGTTTCTGACTATTGGGTCTCTTTTTCTTTGCAAGTTCTTTCTCACTCTGCTCGATGGGCTGTTGTTGCTGAAACAGATAGGTTGCCCTGTCCCTCCTTCTCAGTGCTGTGTGTGTCTTTCTCCTTTTCTGTGATATAGCATCTGTATTTACTTCAGGCAGCTTGCATCACTCTAAGGTCAGCTATGGGAAAGGAAAGATTTAATTTCCTTGTAGACAGTCTAGAAGGTGCATTGTGGTCCAGTGGATCTGTTAAACGAAATGAAGTTTGATGAGGGTGGCAGAGGGTGTTACACTTGTACTGTCATGAAGAGTGAAGGAAGTATCTGGTATCTAACCCAATCGACCTCCAAAAATTTACCTTGTTATCTGGACATACTCAGTGTATTATGCAATTTAAGAAATTAAGAATGCATGAAAAAGTATCTGATTTGCATGTGTGGAACTTCGTCCTTGCATGACTGTACTTCTTCTAAGTACATAAATACACTTCCAAATACATGAATCACTAAAAATAATACAGAGATTTGAAAAAAAAAAGGAAAGGGCTTGTCCTAGTTTTGGTTAAAACAGAATCAATTCTCTTTTAGTGAATTTTCCTTTCAGCTAAGTTCTTCTAAGTCACTGTATTTTTCTGAAGTTGGCTGCATATTTTTCAGACCGTGTCCACTCCAGAGCTGATATTTATTGAGGCAATGGAATATAGAAAAGGCACGTGTTTATAATTATTACTATAGCAGCCAAGGTCGTTGATAAATCTCTTCTGTTGCGCAAGTGAGGGGTTGTAAAGTGTCATCCTTGCAGGGACGGATGGACAAGACAGGTGACCCGATATTGACCAATGCTGTATTCCATGCCATACACATCATACTCAGTTTAAAGCTGGGGGGTCACAAGGGTGTCACTTTCTTCCTCCATGTCCGGCTGCTGAAGAAGATGCTGCTTCCTGTCCTGATTGCGATCCTGATCCGTATTCTGATCCATGCATTCCTGAGTCCAGTTCCCATCTACAGTTGAGTCCAGTCTGGGACTTCCTGACATCTGCCTGGTGGCTGCTGGCACAATGACAGCCCCATGGCACTCAAATTTGGGAAACTCAGTATTGGTTTTGTATATTTTCTCTTATTAGTAGTATTATTAGTAAAGCTGTTTTAATTTCTGATTTGTAAGTCTCTCTCCCTTTTCCTCCATTTTCGCTTTCACAGGTCGGGAGGGCAGCAGTTAATAGAGAGCATCTGCCACTCTGTTTGTTGCTGCCCTACTCTAAATGGTGACGGGGCTAAAGAAGACTAGAAAGACGTGATAAGCTTTGGCTGGAATTGTACTGATGGTAATGTTCAAATAAAAGGAAATATGAGAACATGTGGCCGCCTTTAATATATTGTAAATGCAAAAGTGAGCAATACAAAATAAATAACCAGTTTTGAGCAAACTCCAAGAACAGCTGCATGCCTTCACAGACACTATGTTCCTCAGAAATGTAAAGAGTAGCTCCAAGGAATTTAGCTAAACATAAGTAAATAAAAGTAAGTAAGTGTAATTTGTATTGCCTGTCACTGCAGGTGTTTGCAAGGATAAACTCTGCTTTGTATGAGAAAGGGACCACACCAAACAAAATAGCATTTTACTATTCAAAGTTCAGTTAGGTTGATCTGAGTTTTTTACAGTATTAATTAAACTGTTATTTTTTACTGATAACTTCTAAAATGTCTGGTGTTAATATTCATCTTTGGATTGTCTTGTAAGTGTCTCTGTGATTTGATTTAGACTTTCTTGTAAAGACGACTGCACAATTTTCTTGACCTTCAATGTACTCGTTTTGTCACTTCATTGTCTTCTGGAGAAAATGAAAATTCAATGAGTTATGAAGATGCTCATGTTTATAAAGCTTTAAGAAAAAAATCGTACTTATTCTTGAACAACTGAAAAAAGCAGAAAAAAATAGCTAAGTAAATTACTTGCTATAAGTTGCATACCACTTCTCTATATGCACAATCATGAAAGCCTTCTTGGAACTTAAGCACAGTTCAGTCCGTAAAGGAAGACACTACAGTATGTGGTAAACCTCAGGATACAAACTGTAGATATGAACATTATGAAACCTTTCCTTGGCTAATAACAGCTGGTTAGGAATGGCGCCACTGGGTTGACGGGCACACAGTAGAAAGTCCATCAGATTTAATTTCTGCTCTTCCTTGCCATAGTAAACACTGAAGATTATTTCCTCCATTTCTCATTCAGCAAACATAAGAACACTACCTAATATAAACAAGGCAAGGAAAACCACATTTCTAACAATGTGCTGCAGCACTAGCCTTGGAGTTTTATATTATTGTACAAAATCGCCTAACCAATGTGAAGAAAAACACCCAAAGAACCCAACAATGAACCCAAACACTGTATTTCCAGTATATTTGTTGTTAAGTTTACTAGGGTCAGTACATTTCACTCAATGTTAAAATAGCAAATTACAGTAAATGTTACTTGGAGATCTGTTTCAACACTGGACAGACTATACACTAAAAAGTAGTATGAAACCACAGAAGTACGTAGATTTCAAAATAATCTTAAAATATGTTCTATTTTATGTAATATATTTTTTCAGAAACATAAAATCTTATCACATCTGTTGAATCTTTCACATCTCTTCAGATAATGAATGCTCTGTTGGTATTACCATTGTTCAGTAAATCTTTGTGGTCAAGGGTGTACAGTTTGTTTGCAAAGAGTGACCCTAGGCTTCAGCATGACACAGTGTTTTCATTAGAGAAGAATAAATTTATGAAAAATTTGATTTTACATGAGTAAAGAATAACAAATTATGAATAGAGTTTCAAGTCAGATATTAAAGATCCTTGTTTCTTTTTTATAGTAAAAGAATCAGACTTTCTCATAAGTAACACAAACAACATGTTCCAGTCTGCTTGGATACAATTGGCGCTATTATGAACCTAAAACATGAGTTCTTCAGTGGTAGCCACATTAACGTAATCCTTTACTTTCCTACAGCGCCTTATTCCTCTATCTTCCTTTGTTTCCTGCTTTCCTTTTAATTGTTTCTTATCTTTCTCACATGACATATTTTTTTCTTTACCCTCTTCCAAAACATCACTGCAAGTCTGTGACAAGTAGGGAAACAAAGCAAGTTAATTATTTTCTCTGCCTCGTCACTGAAAGATGAAGTGGTTTCAGTAGTTAAGACTGTACATAAAGTGGGCAGAAGTCAGATTGCCCCTTATTCTGCTTTTTCTTTTGCCTAGCACTGCAACCCCATCTGGCAAACAGAGACAGCCCCGTTTGCATGACTTTTGAGGAGGCTGGCAGCCTCAATAAAACCGAAAGCCAGGCCTGGATGGCTATGGAAGCGATCAAGAATATTCTGAAGAAAAATATGAGGTCATTGAAGACACTTACGGGACAAAGAAACTTAATAAACTTGCATTGTGAAAAATAACATGTTTCAGATGAGGAGGAATTGAAGTAGACTGGGCAAGAACTAGAGTTTTCAAAACAGAAATATTTAAAAAGTCTTTCAAAGCAAGTTAAAACCCAAAAAGCTCCAGGTCTGTCAAATCAATACATTTTGGTCTTATTGAAGCTGTTCCACTTTCATGATTTTAAGCTCAATTTCAGGCCTAAATATAAAGAATTTAATGTTGAGAAGTTCTATCATTGAAAAAACACCCCAACATATATTGCTACAAAATATAAAATGATGCAAATTACATTATTTGTGAAAGAAAAATTTGAAATATTTCTGATAATTTATGTCTTAATACGTTATAAACAGCTACATGTGTCAGTAGAACTGAAGAGATCTTTAGCTGATTATTTTGCAATTTGGCATAAAAAGACAGTATTTTTCCCACCTGGATTGAATCACACATGAAAATATTTTGAATATAGTAGTGGAATATGCCCTTACATGGCTTTAATAATGAATTGATGCACTTTTCCTTGAGTAGGTGCAAGGAGAAATGAGTGACTGCTACAATAGGTTAGGAGCTACTAGAGCAAACACAAGACTTCCTTTAAACATCCCCACAATTACACAGATTCCTTCTCCCTGCACATCTCTCTTGCAAGGGTATCTAGTTTCACTAACAGAAATAACCATATGTGTCAAACTGTATGTAGCATTTTTCATATGAACAAATGGCCAAGTTTAATTGCAAAAAAATGAGTTTGTGGTTTAACTACACAAATTTAGAAATTAAATGGCAGGAAGAGAAATAACATTTCAGGTTCTGCCATTTCTTTGTTTAAAATTGCTTTTAACTCTGTTGCAAACTGTGACATCAAAATGCCTGCATCCTTAACAATATGTTTCTGACAAAAGCTGAAATGAAGAATTAAAAATATCAGTGAAGAAATAAATCTGACTGATGTGCCAACCAACTTTCCTAGTCTTTAATACTCCTGTGTGCTGTGGGATACCAGGTGTGCCTCCCAGTTCCTGAGGTGGGCGTATGGCTTCTCTGTGACCTGACTGCATGTCAAGTCAAAATTGAGGTGCATGATCCTGCCCTTCCTTATCGTATCTGAGTTTCCATGGAAGTAAAATTAAGCTGTGCAGGCTAGAAATCAGATGTGCCCTGCTTCAGCATGTCCTCTGATCTGAATAATCTGGGGCACAGGATGGCCAAGCATCGCTGACCAAACCTGTCACATAACACATAGTCATTTATTTATTTGGCTTAAGTACAATTAGAAAGATCTGCAAAATTGCCTAAATTGCTTTATAGGAATCTGAAAAGAAATGGAAGATTGTGGCCTTTTGCATCATAAATATTGGCATCATGCCAGTTAGGCATAGTTCGTAGAAAGGGTATCTCGCTATGTAAGGGTAATTACCGAAGATATAACCCTAACTTTCAGTTTTTATTCTGAGAGTAAAATAACATTTACGGAGCACAGGAGAGTTGTTTAGCTCAAAAGATTACAAATATATTGCTCCATCTACCCCACATACCATGTTTCAAAACATCTAGTTCACTTTCTCATGATCTTGGGTAATGACTTCAGAAACACTTTGACAGAGGTAAGGATTAGGACTCTTTATGACCTTGCACAGTAATTCAAGTGAAAGACACACTTAAGAAAGAGCGTCTGGCAGAGAAGAATTCAGATATTCTGGGAGTAAAAAACTACTTCCTTTAGGACAAAACAAGTAATAAGTCTTGAAGTATCCTTTGCTCCCTTACTGGCTTTGTTGTGATGGACAGTAGTTAGGTACTTCAGCAACACTTTTTGCACATCTGCCTGTCCATGCAGTGAAGAACTAGCAAATGTTACATGTAACAGCAAATCCAAGCAGGCTGTGAAGAGCACCAGAAGATGTTTAACCTTCTATTATTTTCCCTGACAAACTGGAACCTAGCTTTTCAGATCCAAGCTTGGATTTTGAAAAGCAAAAGCACATTGAAGATTTGTTTATTTAATTTGTTTATTTAATTTGTTGCTTTTACTGTCAAGACTCACACTTCTAAAATATGCTCTTAAATTGAGATACTGCATTTCAAATTTCAGCCCACAGGAAAGCTTCTCTTGAATGTTAACAGCAGATTGCGGTGATGCAGTTATGCCTGGGACAATAGTATGAATGCTGAAACCATATTCTACTTGTAGGTTGTTTGAGCTTAAAGTCTTTCATGTATGATAGTGCAAATTTCTACAAGCACAAGTCCCAGGGAAGCTTCTGGGAAGAGATTACAGGACTGAGGTTATGGTACATGATGGGAAAATTCCTCAGGGAGGAAGAAAATAAGGTTGTTATATTTTACCGATACACAACTAGCATATTGTATTACATTCCCTCACATAGAAAAAAATCTTCAGTGTAAAATCATTTGTTATTTTTAGGCAGGAGGAGGGGAGGCAGTTGGGGAAGGGAAATAAAAAAAAAATGTGGTAATGTTCCTGAACTAGGCAAGGAGAAATACACAGTTGCCAACACATATGGAATCACAACGCTGTTGGCAAAATGACACATCATGCAAACTGCAGTATGAATTTAATTTAGCATTTTTATAAGGTGCCTTACAAACTGAAAAACAGAAAAGCACCAAACTAAAATCCTTGTTTTATTTTTTAAAAAGTAATTTCTACCTTTATTCCTGTTATGTCACAGGTACTTTTTGACTTTTAACTGATTCACAATAGTATCCTTAACTGGATTCATTCATATTCTTCTAAAATTTTCTGGGTGTTTTTCAGTGTTCATTTATATTAAACCAATAACTCTTTGGCTGTTCTCAAACCATGATGCTTTCAGTGTCATCTCTTCCACTCATACTTTTCAACCTTTGATTTTTGTACGTGGTGATGTAGTTTGGGCCTGACCCCAGTTTTTTAAAAGTAAATTAGCTGTCTGGTGCAATTAAAGAGGAGTTAAACTATTAGAAGAAAGCTGAAATAGTCAGCCAAATGCTGTACTTTTTTGGTTCCTAAGCAGAGTAGGAGATGATTTACAAATTTGACACAACAGTTACTTACATGAAACAGGAAACAAAAAACATTATTACAAATGTTCACGCCTCTTTCAAAGCATTCTCATAAACTTTTCCCGGTGTAATACTGCCTCAATAAAACATAAAATCCGTTAGTAATGATTAGGGAACTGGTGTGCTGTGACCATATCCTGTCACACTGACTTTCCCTGGAAGTCCCTGTACCAGTTCTGGATGTCCCTTCTGCAGGTGGATTGAAGACTCTGCTCAGAAGTGCTGTGCATCTCTGGAGACTGGATTACTGTTTTGAAAACTTCTGCTCACCAAGACCGAAGACTTCTGGTCTATACTTCTTGCATGTTGGGAAAAAAAAGAGAAGATACTATTTTTTCCAAAACATGTCAAGTTATCTGTTTTGAACTTTTAGATTGAGGTGGTCTAAATTCTTCCATAAATGTTAAGGTTCTAAATGGGTTAGGAAAGGAGAGGGAAATGGTCCAGCTCTCTGCACTCTATAGAGCTTTTTAGTGGACGGGCAAATGATCTCTCCTGTAGTGGGCTCCAGTGTAAATTGCTAACCTAGTCCCAGAGGAACAGGCATAAAGGCAGCGTTTCTTACAATTTCAGCCTAACAAAGCTGCCCAATTTTTTTGAAAACAAGATTTAAGTGCCAAAGCCGTATAGCGTGAGGCTTTGGAGCTTCACATCATAGCTCAGCTCACAGAATCACAGAATCACAGAATAGTAGGGGTTGGAAGGGACCTCTGTGGGTCATCTAGTCCAACCCCCCTGCCGAAGCAGGGTCACCTACAGCAGGCTGCACAGGATCTTGTCCAGGCGGGTCTTGAATATCTCCAGAGAAGGAGACTCCACAACCTCCCTGGGCAGCCTGTTCCAGTGCTCCGTCACCCTCAGAGGGAAGAAGTTCTTCCTCATGTTCAGACGGAACTTCCTGTGCCTCAGTTTGTGCCCATTGCCCCTTGTCCTGTCACTGGGCACCACTGAAAAGAGTTTGGCCCCATCCTCCTGACACCCACCCTTCAGATATTTGTAGGCATTTATAAGGTCCCCTCGCAGCCTTCTCTTCTTCAGGCTGAACAAGCCCAGTTCCCTCAACCTCTCCTCGTAGTGGAGATGCTCCAGTCCCCTCACCATCCTTGTAGCCCTCCGCTGGACTCTCTCCAGCAGCTCTTCATCTTTCTTGAACTGGGGAGCCCAGAACTGGACAGAGTACTCCAGATGAGGCCTCACCAGGGCAGTGTAGAGGGGAAGGAGAACCTCCCTCGTCAGCTCATTGGCAGTCATAGTCTTAGTATAGGTCCAGGTTAGGTAATGGCATCTCAGTTAACATTTTCCTGGAACGCTCCTAGTGCTCCATACTTTTCCTGAAATATGGTTCAAACTCTCACAGGTAATGGATATCTAGCTTAACAGTGTTTGGGGTATTATCAGAAAACATCTTGACAAGCTGCTTGCTTTTCTTGCCTCTGTCAGACATGACATCAAGACAAACACTGGCTAATCAAACAGGAGAAGAACAGAGAGCTGTTTACTTTGTTAAGAAAAGTTTCTTTACTGAAAGAGTGGTCAGGCATTGGACCAGGCTGCTCAGGGAACAGGTGGAGTCACCAGCCCTGGGGGTGTTCAAAAAATGTGTAGACGTGGCACTTCAGGACATGGTTTAGCAGGTGCTGTAGTTTTCGGTTGACGGTTGGACTTGATAATCTTAGAGTTCTTTTCCAACATTAATGATTGTCCGAGTCTGTGATTCTATTGTCGAAAAAGCAGTTTCTTTACACGGTGTGCAATAAGCTAATCCTCACACACTCAGGAGCGATATCATTTTATCCAGGCCTGGGTGCTCAGTGGATTTTCCACAAATCAAGCAAAACCAATGCTGTCTTCTTTGTTATATTTATACATTAAATTCATGCATATTCTATCTATCTAATACATATTCATTCTAATCTACATGTGTTGTGCAAAACCATGTGGTGTCATTCTTCTTGGCTCCTTTTCAGACTCCTCTGTGCATGTCTTCCTCCTCTTCAGGGGTCTCTGGTGGTCCTTGGTGGTCTTCCTGGATGAAGTACTCTAACTCCTTTTATCCATATATGGTCACATGTGAACTAAGGACAACTTAAGGCTACTTTCTTTAGCCAATTTTCCTTTGTTCCTTCAAGAAGGAGAATTTGTCTTTGATTAATCGGGTAATGTAAATGGCCAAGGTATCCTGTCTCTAAGCTTAGGTTAAACATTAACATGATTCTGGTCATGCACTACTTGATTAAAGGAACGCTACTTAAACACAGAACAATACCCCTTCTTTCGAAGGGAAGAACTTGTTCTATTGCACTATGATTCTATGATTTTGATGTGATTATGATTATGTTCTGATTCTGGTCCAACTTCCAATTTTGTCCAAAGTCTTATGGCATTCCAACTTGAGGAGCGACAAGATGGGGAAAGACTGCTGCAGAAAAAGAGAGAAGGCCTGAGCACCAAGGTGTCACTTTCTCCTTCTTTCGTATTGACCTCATATTTGAGAAATGAAGGGAAATTCTTATTTGGGTTTCTGCCTCTGTGGTTCAGCTGGTTTAAAGATGAATCCAGCTGGCAAACCTCCAGGCCAGCAGTTGGGTTGCTTACAATACTGAGTTAGATACACTGCAAGACACTGCCTTATAAGAGGAGGGGTCCCACTCTTCTTTTTTAGAATGAGTCTTTAAGGGCGAAACTATTACTTAAAAAGGTACTCAAATTCATCACCTTCTCCTGCTAATTAAAAACTCCAGGAGAAGTTCTAGATTATTTCTGAAGTAAGATACTGTCCCAAAAGCCTGCATTTATGGTTCACCGCTCTCTCCGTCTTCATTTTACCTAAGTCTGTGCTGCTCACAGCAGAACTCTTTTCAAGTTTTGTGGGTATTTTAGATTCATCCTGAGATACCTTCTTCTTCTCCCACATGATAGGGGAAACTTACACACAGAGCACAGACTTCTGAGAATGGACTTTCTCATTTGATCTGATTACTTTACAGGAATGACATCTGAGATATGTTATTGCTATCTATCATAGCCAAAGTTTTACATTCTTGTCCTTGGTTTATGATATCCTGCATTGCTTCCTGCTACACCTGAATAGGGAAATGGCACACAGTTTTTTTTGCAGCTACTGACCTTCCTCAGCTGTACATTGTTAGCCTGTCCTGGGTTTATTTCTATGCTGTCCTGAGGGCTACACTAAGAAACAGCACATCTGCTCGCTATAACTCAACCCCAGTAATTCCTTCATCAGGTCCCACATACTTTTCTATGTTAGCTTACCTTTTAGATAATTTGTAAAAGTTGTAAGCTACATCAGCCCACTAAGTGTAATTTTCTGGTCATAAATCACTACAATTGTTATTTTTCTTGTTTGCAGGAAATAGAGCCCTATCTAAATTCTTACACATATCAGCGAGAGTATGAAATTATTATCTAGATCAGTGTTTACAGGATCAGCACCGAAACCAATATTAATATGTGATAAATATCTTCTAAAATGAGAGACTCCTCTGGGAGACATAATATGTAAAATGATTCCAAGTTGCTTTGCATACTTCCTGTTTTTTTTCCTGAATAAATAAGGAATTCACACTTGTCTTTTTGTTTTCTATTATACAGAGGGAAAAAAATCTAATTACTTTTGAAATGAATTAGGGAGATAATTACAGATTACTCAATAGAATAAAAAATTACAAATTCAAAATAGTTTTGCTAGTATAATCAAAAGTCATGTCCTAATGACAAAGATTTCTTCTGCAAGATATGATTACACTGTTTTTTGGATTGAAAGAATATTTATGATACATTATATGTTAGAAGTTTAAATTAAATTAGTGTTTTGTAAGTCAGCAGTGATAAATATGCAAGCACAACTCATACAGACATTCATCATACCCATGTGAAAGATATTTCCGTGTATCAAATAAACACTCTGATCTGCTTTAAAGCCCTATATTCACAAATTTTAAAAATTATTTCCATTTAGTACAGTGTATATGCGCGTCATCTTGGATCCAAGTAAATAAATTGGACGAAATACGTGAACAGTTATGGAAGCTCTTTAACAGCTTTCAGACAAAGCAGTTTATATAGGGAATAATTGAAGAAGAGATTTAAGGTTTCCTTTTAACAGGGCTTGAGGCTTTTTTTTCACTCTGGAAAGTGATGTAAGAAGTCAGAGCCTGTAAGCTTGACATTTGGTTTATTTTGTTTCAAGTTTTTCCATTCCTCCATCTGCCAGAGAAAGAGGAAAAAACTTATATTCCTCCTGTCTTCTTGAAGCCTTTCTGTAATCACAGAAATCTTTTTTAGATTTTTTCAGGCTCTCTGTTGTAATCTGGAAACTTACATTTCAAGTCAGATGAGTTATAAACCCTGTCAACTTATTGAACTAAAAGGCAAATTTGTTATTTATGTATCTATCATTTTCAACTCCCTGAGCAACGAAAAAAAGGAAAAGTTCTAAAGTTTTTCTTCACAACACTTTTACACTCCTCAGCTAGCTGTCTATCAGTGTAAAACATTCTGTCAAGTACAAATAAATTAGAATACATTTACTTAAGCTGGCAGAAAACTTCACTTTGTAAATGAGTATTTGGGGAATAACATAGTAAAAGGTCACCTTTCAGCAGAGGTTGACTGTGCCATTACGTGAAACAAGTTTCCTTTTCCATTAAATTAAAGGTAGAAAATCAAATGTATATGAAGAGGAAAAAAAAACCTCATCAGGGTGGAGTACAGATTTAAATTAAATTTGAATTCATAAAGACTTTTACTTCTTATATTCAGAAGTAAAAAATATCTGGTTAGGATATTTATAAAAAAGCTATTCAGATTCTTTACCACAAATGCTGGGGGTCTGATCCATTTTGTTTTTAAGAGATTTTCTTTCAGAAGAAAAGAAATCGAGACTTGAGTTTAAAGTTAAAACACAGAGGTCAAAAGTCAGGATGAATTTTCCACAGTGGAGTTACGAAATTTCAACTCAAGCAAGACTCCGAATTTTAAAACTAGACATGTTTACTATAATTTGTAATAAAACCCACATTTCCACATGAAGTTACTAATTTTAAAAACCCTTTTTTCTGGTTGTCCAATTTATACACCTGGCAAAATACTAATTCTGTGAAAAATCCATTTAAGTAGATACGAGTATTTACAGTAGTCACTACCATGCATCACAGTACATGTCAGTAGGACTGAACCTTTCTCTTGGACTTCTTGGTGAAGGTTTAGCGTAGTTTTCTTGAATGTTTATTATGTATTATCATAACATTCGGAAATGGAGGGAGAGTTACTGAACTTTATTCGTCTGTGGGTATTTTTAAGTAGAAAAGAGACACAAAAACTGTGTTAAGGAGGAATGTATAAAGAACAACTATGGTAAAGAACATGAGAAACTAAGCATGAAGATTCAGTAGCTCTATACGGATAAATTTCAACTCTTAATAATTTAAACATGATTTGATAATTTGGGAAATATAAAACATTGCAAACAAAGTTTATAGTACCTTCCACTGAAATCAAATCAATGGTAAATCCAGCCCAATCCAATGTATCTACAAGTGCCAGATACCTGATGCTAAGAAACCCAGTCTTATAACTGAATAGGGAAAATGTCTTCAAATTTCCAGAAGACTTTGGTTAGTTTATGTCTTGAATCATGAAGGAACTATTTTACTCTACAGTTTTAGCATATTTATCAGTTTGATAACCTCCCATCATTTTGGTTTCTGAGATACTTGTGACTATTTTGTGGCCATTGTGTGGCTAATTGACTGCTTTAGCTTAACAGCATAAAATGAAAAATTCTTACCAGAATTCAAGTTTTCAGCTTTACAATGTACTGAAGGAATGGTAAGTAGAAATCTCTGATTTATTGTCTTTGGGTGTTCAATATTTTTATTAGCTGTTATTCTGTTCCTCATGTCCAATTAATTTCTGCTCTAAATTAAATTTAGCTGTTTCTGTTTTCTCAATCATCAGTAATTACTCTTTGTGTCTTGCCTCAGAGCTTCTGATTCTAATGGCTCTAAAGACAAAAGATTAACAAAGAACAACAAATTATAGCTTGTTTTTTAGCATGGCATAAAATAAATCCAGTAGAAAGAGATAAACATAATTGCAGCATTATGCGAGAACGCATTTATTTATTGGTCAAAGAATGGGGCTAGAATAAGATACTGAGGGAAACAGAGCAATGAGCAAAACGCGATATAAATTGGGTAGGTGTGAAAAAGCAGGAAAGGTACGTCTAGTAGCAAAGAGAAGAAAAATGGCCAGAGTAGGTGTACATTAGAGTATCTAAGTGACTACAGCAGTGGAAGCAGTCCAGCTGTGGCATTACTGAGATACACGGGTGTTTTGATATTTCTGTTTCCTATTCAGTTAGTAGATTAAACTTGAAAGCTGAAGAACAAGACAGGACGACTATTCTGTCTTCCCTGCACCAAACCCCCAACAGCCCTCCCTACCCTTCCCTCCCAAACAAATTGTTTCACATGGAAAACTCTTAAACTTTCTGTCTTGCATGGTTATGTCTGCATTCAGTGGAGTAATGGATGTTCCTGAAGTTTTCCTTTGTCCTAAGTGTAGAAAGAAATCAGTGATGCACTTGTGAAGTTTTGTTATTCAGAACTGATGTACTGATAGAAGCACAATAATCCCTCTCAGTTTAAAGGCAAGAAGATCAGCTCTGCCTATAGAGCACCATACAGGATTACTTCACTTTGTTAGAAAATAGCACACAGTTTTCAACTCTGTAGCTTTTTCTGGTTCTGTCCTTCATTACTTGCAACAAGGATAACAACTCTTTCATACTTTTGATCTTATAAAGCTATCATATTCAAGATGTACTGGTCAGGGCCAGTTCTGCTATGGTTGTCAGTGTGTTACTTTAGGCAAACTGTCTAGTCTAGGTGAGAGGAATTTCATACATGTTTTTGTCTTTGAAATGCTGCCTTTGTAAATGAGATTTCCTGAACGTGTTGTTGTACTGTATATATTCCACTACAGCACGATTCCCATGCAAATTATATTTGTACATTTATAGGGTTCAGAAGCTCACAGCAGCCTTACGACGTAATGAATTAAATCCCAGATCCAGAACACTTTATATACTGGAGGTTTGAAAGAATTAACATGCATAAAGAAAAATCTGTAGTACTCACTCCTATCCCACCTGGATGCATCTGTGTGCATGCAGTGACATTTTATGTTCAAACTCTGCAGCTGTTTCTGGTAGCTTGTTCCCTCAGTGAAAAGGGCTGATAGCATCTAATAGAGTGTTTAACCACTGCCACAAAAAGAGAAGTTTTAATGCTTGATCATTAGTCGAGGACAATGTCCTATATAATCATATTGCAATAATAGAATGAATAAAATTAAAAATTAATGAAATAAAATTAATTATATTAATAAAATGAATTTGATTAATGAAATGAAATGAAATGAAATGAATTTAACTCAATTTAAATTAAAGTAATATGTTAGCATTACTGGTATTTATTAGAAGAAAGCCCAGTCTCTGTTTGTGACATAGATGTTGTTGCTCAGAAGATACTGATAAGACAGCTCACGTTGTCCACATCCGCTGACAGAGTTCCAGAACGGACAACAATTATTCAGGTGTTTGTGATCTGAATATAAAAGATCATTAACATCATTTTAAATGCACTCTCTTCAATGATACATTGGTGGTCTTGAAGAGTGTATTCCAAGGTTCCTACATATTAAAAATGTGGGTTTATTGCTAGAATTTTGAATGTCTACACTAAACCTCTTCAGAAGAAAGTGACAGTGTTTTAGCATTCCACTGAAGGTCTATTGTCCTGTCCCTTGCTCTGTTCTTTCTCCAGAGGACAACCATGTTAACGACTGGGCACTTAGATCTACTGCAGCTCAGCACCAACCAGTTGCTAACGAGATGAAATTGTCATGCTGATCAGAGATAGGTTCACAGTCTGCCCTTAGTATAGTTAGTTCTCAGAAGAGTTTGAGGGGCAAAATTGCTCAAAAGGGGCAAAATAAAGGCTAGAAGTTCCCGAGTAAGCAGATCTGTGAGAAGCGACAACAGGAATTTTAAGATGTTCCTTTTCTTTCCAGTTCTACTTAGAGGGCCTGTTGTGGTTGCCGAGTTTTTAGAGTAGGGGAAGAACTGCGAAGAATTTAATTTTAAAAGGCATCATTATTTGAGAATGATACTTGGGAGGAGATTCTCAAGAAACCTCATATAATTAGTTCTTTGGGATGTTTTCCATCTCTGTGTCCAGGCACAATGGCATTTGTGGCCTCTTTTGAATTTACTTTGAAAAAGCATATACAGAGCCGGTGCTTTCAGGGAAGATTTTCCAGACATCCCTTGTGTTTTTAACTTCTGCTGCAGAAAGTCATTGATGACTGCTGTTATAGAAACCTTACTGCCATTGCCTCTCCTCTCTCATTCCTCATTATTTCTACTGTGTTTGGCTAGAAGGCGTAAAGGATCTTCCGTTTTAAAACAGAACATATTACTCTTGTAACATAGTTTACCGGCTAGTCTACCTCCTTCTTATTGCTCGACAACCCATATTTTGAGATTTCTTCCCGCCCCTAGAGACTGCAGGCAACATTCTGTCACTTTAAATTGACTTCAGCAGAGCCTGTCTTATTCTTTTGTTTTCACTGGTTTTCCATGGGTGTAATTCAGCACTGTATGAGTTCCTGCTCATACACATACATAAATAGACAGACAACTAGAGTGTGTGTACTATAATCTATCTGAGCAGCATATTATGTCTATGTATCTGCCAGATAGGCCATAGAATTTTGAAAATATGGAAGTTACATAAGAATTCAAGGAACCTCTTCTGTAAAGATGACTCTGGGAAAATGAGCTGTTGTTGTTTCATTTGCATTACCATCTGAGGTTGCTTTAGGTAAGTTTCTTTCAACAAAACAGTACTTAGTGTGTTCAGGCACTTAAGAAGACAACTGTCACAGGATTAGTCAGTCCCTGATTTATTGAAAGTCCCTGATTTATTATCGGTATGTACAGTCCTACTATAGATTCATTTATGTAAGTAAATCTAGGAAGATTAAGTTTTTAAAATGACAAATATTCTGGGTTTTTTTTAACTGCTATGTGTCCTGCCAGGCTAGGCATTCGCTCAGAAGTCAGAAGAAAATTCCACTTGAAGAATTAAAAGGTTAAACTGGTATAATGACATCTACTTACTGCCCATTTCTTCTCATATATGTATTCATTGATACCGCATGGAACATCTGAGTAATTCAACTAGATAGAAGCACATCATTGAATAAAGTGATTGCCCATTATGTGTCTTTATCAGTTTAAAAGCTTTTCCTGTGAAAAAATTCAGCAGAAGCTTTGACTCCCGCTTATGAACTCCACAGCACAGAATTGCTCTTGTGAAATACTGAGAGGCCAGGTGTGGAAATGGAATCTACCACTAGCTATTTTACACAAAAAAATGGCCATTTTGTGCCACTTCTTTAAAAAGGACTTAATCTATGCTTGCAATTTTTAATTCCTATCTTTTGAGAATTGCTGATTTTATTTTTTTGGAGATGTCTGTGTAATGAATCAGAATAGGACATGAAGGCTTAGGTAGACATAGCTTTAATACCCAGATGAATTTTTTTTAAATTTCAGTGAGCCACTAGTTAGTTTGTTGGCCTGATTCATTTCAGCTAAACACATTAAAAGTACAGTATCTGAAAGTACCATCTTTGAGCTGAGAATTAGGAATTTGGGAATGCCCTTATCACTTTTGTAGTTCAAGAAAACATATTGAAGAACTACATTTCAGAAGTTAAATATGAAAATAATACTGCTAGAGGTTAGCTAGAGCATATAGAACATGAGATCACACTGGTACAGGATAAGTAGAACACCAAAATGATTTATTTCCATAACTCTCATCTCTATTATTCATGAGTTGTATCTGGTGTATGAGAAGAACTAAACCAAACCAAACATGTCAAGTTTACAATCTATGTACATTGACTGTATAAAATATTGTAGTAGTGCTAAAAATGTGAACATCATGGAAGACATTTGGCATGGCTAGAATGTGTAGAATAAAGAAAATATTATAATAAATTTTCAGAAGCCTGTGGCAAGGTGTTGTTTCATTTCACTGAAGAGAACAGAATTCCTCTAAGAATTTTAGCAAATTTGGGAACAATTCTCTGTACTTACTGTTCCATCTGAAAGGAAGGACAAAATAGGTCAGTAAGGCAGCATCTCAGAACTGCAAATGGCTGGCTGGTTGCCTGCAGAGAAGTCAAACGTGCCCAAAGCTGAAGAAGGAGACTGACCATCAGCTGTAGTTGGAGACAAAGGGATGTCATTACAGCACAGACTAGAACTTGGGTCAGTCCCGTGGTACAGTCACCTCACGTACCAGAAGATCAGAAAGTTAATTCCTGGTGAGAACTTGGTGAAGAAATCCCCTTTCCGCACACTTCCATCATGAATGAAGTGAGAGAATGATAGCCCAGAGCTGCAGCAAGGCTTGCATCCAAGGCATGCATGAACGAGGATGTCAAGATTTCTTTCTCAAGGTCTACATCTGAATGTTTTGCAAAAAATCATCAGTGTTTTGGGATTTTATACAGGGAACTAAATGAATGCTTCCTTCTTATGAACAGCTGTATGAAAAAAGATGACAATTACCCAAAAGTAGATGTGATGTTTCTTTCTTAATAGCTCTTACTCATGCTCGTTTTAAAAGTATGTATTTAGATCTGTGAAATATGACTTATTGGAAAGAATTGAATTGTGACAGTTAAGATAGCTAAAATAATTCATAGGTTTTTTTAAATGTGAAATATTTTCAATAAAAAGCATTTTGTCTTGTGAACATATATGGTTAGGTCTTCCATGGTTTTGTGCTAATAAGATAAAATGTTTCTGTTACTCAGTCTGACCCATGGAGCTGTGGTATGTTTTAGCAAAAACAGAATCTGAGTTTTTGTCCAAGTTCCTACCCAATGAAATGCACCTCAAAGAATTATTGGAAAGCTTAAGCAATAAAATTTTAGTTCACCACAAGCAAGCTACTTACAATTAAATATAATGAATTAACAAGACAGAAAAAGAGTCCATGTTTGGAAAACAACTTGAATGATGACCTACAATTGAGGAAAAAATATATTTGAGTTAACCAAAGCTAATTAAAAAAAAAAGAGAAGAATTAAATTCTTCTTGTATATGCCTGGCTCATTGTTGAAAAAATGTGTGTTTGTGTTATTCTAACTATCATGCAAATAAGAACTTGGCACAAATTAATCTCTGTTGGATGGTATATTTGTACTACAGTAGAAAAATATGTCTGGAAGGGGAGCGAGTCAGGCATGATTAAGAAAAAAACAATGGGCTTAAATTTTCTTAAGAAACTACAAGCTCTCCCTTAATGAACTTATAGTATAGTTGGCAGAGGTCAGAACTTGTTTATGCAAAGGACTGTTTTCCTTGTTCAGAAAGTTATATACGTAAAATTTTTGTAGCTAATTTGACTCATATTTCTAAATCTATTCTGGAAGAATTAGAAATTTTTCATTATCAATATTTACAAAAAGAGATAAAAATCCCTGAAAATGTCACCTTAAAAAGGATTCTAGCTGTAATTTATTTTATATATTATCAGGGCTTTTGTTTCTTGCTTTCTTTTTTTCCCCTCCTTTCTCTGGGTGTAGAGCCCATTATTAGAATCACATTCTCTGAATATTTAAGCTATTTCTTATACTGGCTTGGAAATGTGTGTCTGATGTGCACATCCATTTTGCCTCAGTTGCAAATTGTAGTGAAATGCGGACCTGACTAGGCTAACATTGCTAAATCTTTCTCAACTTTTCATCAGGAATATGGCATGTAGACATGTTTTAATGTTTTACTCTTTAGTCAGGAAGAGACTACTTCATGTATAGGATACTTTCATTACCAAATTTTTCATGAATTATTTCTCCATATTGTAAACTGAGTTTTAAGTGTGTGCACCCATCTCTGATCACATCAGTTTTGCATTCTGCTCTCTTTCCAGCACAGCTAAATCCTTTAAAGACTTAAACTCACTGGAAACATCCTGTAATTAGATGTAAAGGTTTTGAGGCAGCTAAGCATCAGCTTAGGTATGATCCAGAGAGGATGAATAGGCAAGCACTCTTATTAGGCACCCAAATATTGTTATTAAATCCTCTGGCATCCTCAGGAATCTCATCAGGTAGTCATGTGCTTGCTGGCTTCAATGTCTGCCCTCAAACATCTGAGACTGAAAGACAGACTAAATAAACAGAACATCAGACCAAAAGCACATATGAGGCTTGTTGTTATTTGGCCAACAAGCCATAAGTTAAGCATGATTAAAATGTGCAAGAAATAGAGAAACAAAGAGCAAGCCAGTTAAATAATGAACAAGTTTAAGTGAGAGCAAGATAATCCTACCACTTAGCAGAGGTGCAAGAGGGGTAAACAGCAGTTAATGAAGAGGAGGGGATATGGAGGTGAGCTGTTTGAAGGGGTGAATTGATTTGGAGGGGATAGGAGGCCAATATTGTACAGAGAAAATGAGTTGCACTGATAGTTTTACATTTCCAGGTAGTTCCTGCTCATTCAGGAACAGGTGGACTGACAAGTCCTGCCCATCCAGGAGTGGGTGGACTGACAAGTCCCGGCCACCCAGAGTCTTAAAGCCCCTCCAATAAGGACAGGACACACTTTCCCTCGTACTGCTGAAAAGTTTTCTGAACCTGTCACTGCTCTGAGTACTACTTTGAGCTGTATTAACTTACTGTTTTTCACTTAAGGAATTGTCATAATGACAACTCTGGGGAACGAATCCATTTAGTTGGTTATAAGAAAGATCAGGCATACCACCAAGACAAAGGTGCCTGATGATCATGACAGAGGGATTGGCATGCTATAGGTGAAACATGAAGGAATTTGATATCACGCCATTGGCCTGTTTGGTGTGATTAAATACCTAGTGCTGAGAGGAGCAACTTCGTTTGAGATATAGATGTAGGGAGAGTCATGGGTGCATGCAGAGAAAACAGCAGGCAGTGACAAAATCATGTAACCTGGCTTGGCAGGTTGGAGGAAGGCCAGAGAAACACAACCTGGAAGGTCCTGAGATGGCAGAGAGCTGAATGTGAAAGAAAGGCAAGAAAGATGCTCCAGGCAGAAGGAAAGCACTGAAGAGGGGATGGGAGTTTGATGATTTATTAATCACATGTATTTATCTAGCTATCAGTGAACTGTACATTTAGAATCTGTATTAACAATACAGAATGTTGCTATAGACCTAAAAATCTCTAAGCAACATTCAGGAATTAATCCCAAATATGTCTGATCCCACACACCCACCTTTGCACAGTTATATTCACTCCTTGGTCCCTTCAGGTTACCAGCACACACTCCCTCTCCTGAGAGCGCACGTTCATGTGTGCACACACCGCTTGTGTATGCTCCAGGGTGCCGTGCACATATGGGGGTGCTTCGGGGTGCCGTGCACCTCCCTGCAGTCTGCTAATCCATGCGCTGGTGAGAAACTGCCCCAGGAGGTCACATGCACACACCCGAGGTGTGGGTCCCTGCTTGTTGCTCTTGTATGGCCAGTCCATCAGCTGGAGTGCTGAGGCTCATGGTGTCCAGTGGGGAGGAAGCGTTCACGTCTGCACAGAGGATGCAGGGGCAGTGGGGAAACTTCTGGCAGTGCCATATCTTTTTTTTTCTGCCGCTTTTTCCACTCCAAGGTCTCTAGCCCCACTTAAAAATTTTCACATTTCTTTTATTGTGCTTGATAAGCTGACACATTTGTTTCTGGAGCTGCTTTGTAGCTCCTTGGTTCCTACAGTGCAGCTGCCTCCTTTAATGGGTGTCACGCAGCTCTCATCTTAACCTACAGGCAGCCTGCACCTGGGGCCATAGGCAGTGCAGAGATCACCTGCCCTGCAGCCCAGGCCAGATCCAGTCCTAAGAGAAGGCCCATAGGACACCAAGGTGACCTTCAAAACAAAGAACAAGTTTTGACTGAAACTATTTCAGAAGCCTGAAGAATAGCTTCATTTCTGAGAAATAAGTTTATATTTTAATTGTCTGGGTGCCTGCTTGGATGTAAGGAGCAATCAAACCTTAATAGCTAAGCCATCCATCTCACTAGCACTCCTTCATGTAACAATCCTTTACAGACACTTGTTGACTGCAATCTGCATTAGCAGAGACCTAGATGAAGACATAAAACGTCATACAAGCCAATTATCTGCTTTTACTGAGGTTTCAATATGGTAGAACACCTTTGTTAAGACTTCAGTTTAAAAAGGTAGACTGGATGAACACTGCTGCAAATCATAGCATGTGTACTGCACCAGATCTATAAAAATCAGAGCATGAAGACTGAGGGTTTGCAAGAATATTGCAATTTATTTACTATGAAGTTGTGCTGAAAGAACAAGCCACACCTGTATGGGTGAAAATGGATTTTAATCATGCCGTAGCCACTGAACATGTAAGTCTGATACTGGCTCAGTAACAAAGACTATAAAATTTTTTCTATAGAAAAGTAGTAAGGAAGTAATAGAATAAGCCTAGGAGAAGAGGATAAAGAACTAGAAGAATAAGCATGGTAAAAATATATTGAAAACTGTGCAGGCAAACATACTTTAAATTCACTTCGTAAAGAGTGAATTTGAAACCAGTATTTGTTTTATTCTTACATTTAATTCTCTATAATGTTTGAACAGAAACTTAAAGATTTTCATGTGTTAGTGTTTCAGCTAGGGAAAGCATAAACCATTGCAGAATTACTCAATTATTGGGAAAGGTCCTACTGGTATTGCCAGTGGTTATGTTTATAAATGAGAAAGACGGTGCAGAACTTTAAAAAAGAATCTCTTGGAACGGAACTTGGAGGTTGTGGAGTCTCCTTCTCTGAAGATATTCAAGACCCGCCTGGACAAGGTCCTGTGCAGCCTGCTGTAGGTGGCCCTGCTTCGGCAGAGGGGTTGGACTAGATGACCCACAGAGGTCCTTTCCAACCCCGAACATTCTGTGATTCTGTGAAAGAGCTGACACATAGCACAACAATCTTGCACAAAGAAATATTTTTGCATAACGTATCCAAAAGTAAGCATGACTAATTTCAATTTTGAAAAGGGCACTATTTAATTTTAGTATTTTTCATTCAAATGAAAAAAAGATGAGCACAGCCAGACGGAGTAGTAATTGTTTGATCTTATAAACCACAGATTTTGTTTTATGCATAACAAGGATGCAATTGTGAATGTTTAGGACTCTACTGAGAAAAAAGCTTTAAGCCTAGTATGACGTTCCTGTACAGTTTTGCTTCATTTGAATCAGAGTTTTCTACCATAGGTAAATTAATAAAATAACAAAGGATATTTTTTATATACAAGTAAGAATCAAAAGACTGCATGTAAAAATTTAAAAGATCATGTCACAGCTCCTCAGTGTAAAGATAATCACTGTTTTCTATTATTAAAAAAGATTACTTATAACTGCATAGAAAATTCTTGAGGAAGGGTTTTTACAGAGTGTTTATTAATTTAAACATTTTACTGAATCTTTATTCAGCTGTATTCTCAAACGCATACAAGAAAGGTGGATAGTTTTAGAAACAACATATGATTCCTATCGAACAGAGTTAAGGGAGTTCAGTGAGAAACATCCGATATAAAGGAACAGAGTTAAAGTAGCTAAAGTATAGGAAAGACTCTGCAATAGGATTTCACATCCTGTGTTGTCACATAACTGAGTATATGCATAGGTATTTATGAGTAAGAATAAATCTCCTCAGGCATATCTTCAGACTAGTTTAATATATAAGCTTTTTTGAGAAAAATAAGTGATTTCCAAAATTCTGAAGCATGCAGGTAGAGAATGAGACCACATTCTCACATACTCATGGCAAAAAAATATAACACAAAGGCACATTTATGCCTTCTTAGGAGTTTTAAATTATTACCATTACTATTTTCAATACTAAGGTAGCAGTCAGTTGTCTTAGAAAATGACAGTTATTGTGAACTACTGTGTCCTTGACAGAAGTTAGTCATGTATGTCGTTGGAAAGTGTTTCCTGTATTTTGCAAGCTTGATCTCAAATTTTTCAGAAACTACAGATATACTATTTCATCCCCATTCATGTCAATGTTACTAAATCTGAAGGAGCTAATATGTCATCCTTAGAGACACTGACGTTCACTGAAATGTTATTGAGTTGTAAATGTTAAAAAATCAGTGTTTTCTGCAGTTTTGGGAATTGCTGACTTAATCTACACTAGAAAACCATGAAAACTGACTTTTCAGTCTTTGCAGTCTTTAATTTCTATCCTAACTAGGACATAACTTTCCGAAATTAACAGTCTTTTTAAAGTTAGCTAATGGAGATAGCTACAAATAAAAGTGATCAAATGAAACTGATCTTTCCTTTTTATACTCAGGAAAAGGAGGTGGGAAGCTGTGGTCATGCAAATGTATAAAGCAAACTTGAAAAACAACAGATCATGGAATGAAATACAATTTCAAAGACCAGGATGGCTGTGCCTGTGATAGAATTAGGTCCAGCTGATAAATGCAATGCCTAGAATATCATAGGTCATGTTGTTCTAATAATTTTTCTAAGTTTATTAGTGCCTTATGCTGCTGATTGTTAGTTTCATTTGGCCAGCTTCATTAAATAGAAATTAAAGTGTAAACAATTCCAAATGATTTCAAAGATTCTAGTGTGAGATACAATCCAGGAAAAGAATTAATTGAATTGTTTGCTCTGGGGTTTGCAATGCTACTAATCAGCATAGAATGCTTTTTAGTATTGACACATAAGATTGCTAGAAAACGTAGAATGCTGAGAATCAACTTTAGTGAACGCATAGTCATAAATCCTGTTTTTTTTCTCCTTTTTTTAACCTGACTAATAAATAACTGTAGGAATTTTTGCAATAATTACTCAGAACACATTAATAATCATGTCAACTAAAACTATAGGCACAATCTATGTTTAACCTTTATTTAACAAGAAACAACTTTGTGCAACATCATACTATTGCAGTGATTTTCCACTCTTATTGCAAGATGCCATTAACCTGTTCAGCTTTTCCACAAGTCCTTATTTGCCATATCCTGTTGAAACTGATGTTACTCGTATTCTTGAATAACTCTATGTAAAAAAAGTAAGATATAATTTCACTGCTAATAGGATGCCAATGCCATCAAAGGAGCATAGAACCTTCAGTTTCGTAAAAGTTTGTTACATCTTAGGGTATAAGTAGGTGTAATGAACAAATTCCAGCTTATGCAGGATGGTTTCTCTCAGTATCTCCCTTTATGAAGATGATTTCTGTGAGTCTCAGACTCCTGAGCAACAGTTTTCCAGTTGGTTCTGTTATAAATATCAAGCTCCGGTAGGTGATTTAGCAAGTAGCTTACATTTACAGCACTGACTTTATCACCGTGCATGGCTCTGCCAGTCACTAGTACTCCTGTGGGTAATACCAGTGTGTAACTGTGGGAGTGAAGAATTGTGGTCCAAACAGTAATGGAGTCTAACAAGGCTTGTAAACCAAAGCTTTGTTGATGCAATAAGAAAGATGAGAAATAACCTGCCCATACAGTGACTCACCCAATCACCAACAGCAAACACAGGATTATAAATCGTGCCATAGAGCTGGTGGACCACCAGAGACGCTTGATGTCCGGATCATCTGGCAGCAACAGCCAATCATACAGATGCATTTTTGTCCTGGGTTTGGCCAGGACAGGGTTAATTTTCACTGGACTCCAGGAAGGGGCACAGCTGGGGGGTGGGGGCTGACCCCACCTGGCCAAACAGAGCCCGGTATTCCATACCATGTGACGTCACGCTGGGTTCCGGTGGGGGGGGGGCGGCGCGGCGGGAAGGCACTCGCGGCTTAGGGGGGGCGCAGCGCCGGTCCTGTTTCGGGAGAGCAGCTGTCTGGGCCGTACGGTTCGTTGTTGTGTTTTCTCCTTATTTGTATCGTTGTTGTTCCTGTTTTCCCTCTGTTTTGCTGTTCTGTTAAACTGCCCTTATCCCGACCCACCGGTTTCTGCCTCTTTCTTTTCATTCTCCTCCGCACGCCGGCGGGGGGAGGGGCGGCCGTGTGGCGCTTTTGTTGCCGGTGGCAGCTGAAACCAAGACAATTTTGAATGTGGGTAAGAGTCACACCACCTCTTGGCTCCACCAATGATAGTGTGATTTGAGAGAAACATAATGTACATGGATAATGTGGGCAACATCCTGCTGATGTCAGTCAGAGGGCAGGGTGTCAGGAGGCTGGCGATCGGTACTCTGTCTACATGGCTAGTATTGGCCAAAGAACAGGGTGTCAAGAATGTAGGAATGAAGGATTCAGAGATTACTGAAGGGTTTTGCCTACAGAATGGGTTAGGCAAGCAAAATCTTTTTTTTTAAGAGATGCTTAAAGACCTTCTTTTACTGTGAAAGCATTCCCAATAAAATAATTTAGTGTGTTTGCGTACAACACAGTGTTTTATACATATATATTCATATATATTTATATGTGTAGCAGCCTGTATTCTTGTTTTCTATACACTGAACTTAAACATAACAAGAATTCCAGCTGAAAAATACAATTTAATTAACTTATAATTAAGATTTTGTTTCTAAATCAAATACTTACAGTCATCTATAGGCTTGGGGAAGAGTGGCCGGAAAGCTGCCTGGCAGAAAAGCACAGCCAGATGAGTATGAGGTGGCAGTTGCCGAGGTGGCCAAGTTGGGCAGTAGCATCTGTAGGAGTGGGAACCCAGAAAATGGCAGTAACGATACAATCCCAATATGGGTACGATTGTTCTCCACTTTATTAGTCAGCAAAACAGGGTTTATACAGCAAAGCAATAACAGCATCTGATTGGTTAGATACCCTTAACCATATATAGGTAAAACTGCTATAACTCGCTGTGATTGGTGCAAAGCCTCATCTCTTGATGCGGAAGCAGTGATATGACAGGAAGAAGCAGCGTGGCAGGAAGTGGCGACATAACAGTCCCCCTGCTCCAGTGTTCCGAGCTCGTCGCTCTACCTTCCCAACAGGGTTGCGTGTTCGCCGCTGTCAAGGCCCATCTCTAGTTTGAAACCTGGGTTGCTCAATGGCACCAAACTATGTCCCCTCTCGTCCAGCCAGGACTCCACAAGCATCCTGGCTTGTGTCAGCAATAGTGTGGGCAGCAGTAGCAGGGAAGTGATCGTGCCCCTGTACTCGGCACTGGTGAGGCCCCACCTCGAATACTGTGTTCAGTTTTGGGCCTCCCATTACAAGAAATCCAGTGAGTTGCTGAAGCATGTCCAAAGAAGAGCAAAAAAACTGGTGAAGGGCCTAGAGCACATCTTATGAGGAGCAGCTTAGAAAACTGGGGTTGTTTATTCTGGAGAAAAGAAGGTTCAGAGGAGACCTTGATGCTGTCTAGAACTACCTGAGAGGAGGTTGTAGCCAGGCAGATATTGGTCTCTTCTCCCAGGTAACAAGTGATAGGATGAGAGGAAATAGCCTCGAGTTGCCCTAAGGGAGTATTACCTTGGAAGTTAGGAAAAATTTCTTCACTGAAAGGATTCTCAAGCATTGGAACAGGCTGTATTTAAAAGACATGTAAATGTGGCACTTAGGGACATGGTTTAGTGGTGGACTTGGCAGTGTTAGGTTTACTGTTGGACTCGATGATTTTAAAGGTCTTTTCCAACCTAAATGATTCTATGATCCTATGATTCTATAATATACATAACTCGGATATGAGTGAAACAGAGGAGGAATCACCCATATGCAAAAAGAACAATAAAACAGCCTAGCATAAAAGAATCAACAGAGGAGCAATGACTTCATTAAGTCAGTACAAGCAACTAATTTTAAAAAAAATATACCCAAAGACAAAACCAGACCTTAATGAGAAACCTTTGCACTAAAAATCAGAATGGCTTGATATGGTGAAAGATCCAAAGCAGTTCAAATATCTTTTTAAAATAGCCCTGAAGGGTGTGGTTTGTGTTGCATTAAATGAAGATATTTTTAGTTCAGATAAATTATAGATCTGAATCTTCTAAATATCAACAAATGCCATCTTCCTTAAAACCTCCAGCAACAAATACCATCTTGCTCCAAAACCTCCAAACCATGCATATGTCAAAGAGAAAAAGAAACAGAGGCAAACAATTTAGATATATTTGATTAAAACTTGGTGTAGAGCCCCAGAGTGAAGTTCTGCCCATCAATGCTTATCCAGGCTAGCTCAAGATTTCTTTTATATTTCCTCATAAACACAGGAAGCACAACAAGCAATAGTGCAAAATCATATTCTGCAAATACGCTACTATTTTTTTCAGTGATAGAGAGAAATCATTTTTGCATACACTAAAGGCAAAAGCCAGCTAATGGTACCACTTTTCATGCCACAGAATAAGGCAAAGATGCATGTACTTCTGTAGAATTTTTGCTTGGATAGAATTTCTCTCCCTAGAAAGAGGTCGTGCTTTTCAACTCTTGCAACTTGTGAAAAGCGACCCTAGTGAAGAAGTGTATCAATTATGTTTTTGAATGAGGTTAGTAAAAGAAAATTAAAGACAATACTTGAGGGCGCACTGTGTGATAAAACTGTTCTCTCTTCTTACTCTGAAAAAATACAGATTTCTCACATTCATATTCTAGAAAATTGTTAAACAAGAGCCCCCATGACAAACATGAACAAAAAAATAAACTTGCATATTTAGTGGCAAGTTTTGTCAAGCTATGTGTTATATTTGTTGAAAAGCAGATCTTCTTCAAACTAGCAGGATTTACTGAACAGAGCAATATGTAAACAAAATATTTAACCAGTGGAGAAATTACAATCTGAGCCTTTGAGTGCAATTTCACTGAATGAAAGGGCAAACTGCCCCTGAGTTCATTACCAGAAGCAGGACTGTATTCCAACATTCATTATTATTACTCTTTTTTCAACATAAACAACATCACAATCTTATTTTTATTTACTAAGCCAGTTTTTATTTATTTGATTTGCTAAGAGCTTATTTCAGGTTATGTGTTTCTTGTGCTGTTTCCTGTTCCATGTGGTTGTACTCATTTATTCTGTTGCTAGTCTTGTCAATAAATCCTCCAGATTAAGAATTACAAAATGCTTACTGTAAATTTTAAAATCTAGCTACATATTCTGGGTTTAAAACTTTTGCAGTAATAACATCTCTTTTGAGGTTTATGTGCCATTTAGGATAATGCTATTCATGTAAAGATAATTCGGATGGGAATGAAAGTATGGTTATCTTTTCCTCTGCTAGTTAGTAAAACTAGTACTTAAGAAGCAAAAAAAATTTAAGCCAAATCCTGAGAAGTGCCACTGATCAGCTGATTGGCATCTTGGTGAAGCAGAGCACCAAGTTGTTACTCTGTGGGATACAATGGCAGTAATTTCATTGTCTGAAAGTACAAACTTAAATCATTCCTTTTGTGATTCCTCTGTTATTGGTAGACACAGGCACTTAAAGAAAGGGAGCCATTCAATCCCCAAAGCCTCTCTCTCCACTAAAGGTTGAAAGAGGTATTCACCTCAGCTGTACAACCTTTAGATGTCTGAAATGGGAAAGACGAATGCAACTCATTGATTCCTTAAGAATCTGGTGTTGAGCAAGGAAGCTAATATGATCTATAAAGGTATCTGTAAATTCCTTTCCTTTATAAAATGATGGCCCGTAGGCAAAAGTGTTTTCGAACCTATTTTATGGTTTAGCATCTGATTTCTGCTTTCAAGTGTCTCTTTTATATATATGCATATATAATTCTCTGACGTATGACATCCTTCAGAAGTGAATTTCATTACGTGATTTGGAAAGGCTGCGGGTTGCACCCTTCCTGTATTCCCACATGTTTATACTTCCTTTCTGAATCTGCAATGAATCAGAGTGATAGTTTTCTCATGAAGGAGAGACAGTTTTATGGCATCTGTATATACTGCAATACCCTTTGAAAAAACTACTACCAGGCTGCTAGTTGGTAATGCTTTAGCATATATATATAAATACAGGGTATAAAATACATATTCTGAATGGAAACTCTGCAATGTATGAGTAATTTTCAGCCTAGCATGCTTCTTCCTCAATCAAAAGAGAACATCTGACTTGCACAGAGCCACAGAGTATCAGGGACTGAGAACTGCCCAGCTCCTGACCAAGGTCAAACACCTTGTCCAACAAAGGAGCAGTTGATTTAAGCAATAGTTCATTTGATTATTGTTGCTTTCTCATAATGTGCAGAACAAGTTAAGTCATTCATTTTGGCTTGAGCAGAATGCTATATAAGGTTGAAGTCCAACAGAGAGAGTTCTTCCTTCTCAGTCTACTTTGACTGGTTGCATAGGAACCTATATAAATCCTCGAGAACAACTACAGCTATTGAAAAAAGTACTCCTGAAGAATATTTCTTACATGGGGCCTACAGCTCTATCAATTTATGCCTATTCTCTTGTTTTCCACCAAGTCAAATCAAGTAAATTCTGAAGATCTTTATGGAAATTACAGTAAGTCATGATCAATGACAAGAACTCTAGTGACACTATTTTATAGCATGATTGTTCTTCTAAAACTTGTAAACTAAGGATTTATTCCCAAGTGCGGCACAGCAAAGACTGGGAACACTGAATACACCAGGTTTCACTTTGGGCCTCCTCAAAGCTGAACTGAATTTTGTCTCAAAGCACAGATGAATCTGAAGAGAGTTATTTAATTTTTACTATGCTGGAAGGCTAATGATATTGATCTAAGAATGCAAGACAAAGATGTTTAAAGGAAAGAATGTGATTTACTTACGTTTACGGGTTGACTTCTCCTAAAATATTGCAGATTTTTCTTCCCTATGAGCAGAAGCTGTAAAAGTGAAAGAATGGTGGAAAAAGAGGTCATTTGCAGGAAAAATGAAAAGAGGTGGAGCCTAAAAATTCCTTTACAATTCCAGAGGAAATGGAGAAAAAGAACAGATTACTTGCATATTGTATTTTTAACTAGGATGTATGTGCACCTCCGCCTGATTTCTGCCATATAAAGCATGCCCAGATTTAAAGTCTGGTTCAAAATACTAAAGAAACATATCTTTTTGTTTTTTTCAAGAACAGGAAAGTATTATATTTGTTAAAGCATCTGGGCAAGGAAATCAAGATTTCTTTTCTTTACATTTGTTTATGTGTTCTGCAGAAGTCTGCTGAGATTTCCACCTGAACTATTCTTAGCTGAGGATACCATGTAAATATTTTATTTTAATTTCTTGTTCAATTTTAAAAGGTTCTCAAGCATACAGTTAGAATATTCTATTACATTTATGAGCTGAAGTGTATATTTATATTTATTGGAAATTCATTCTCTTATATGTTTTATCAACATGAATACTAGTCACAAAATTATCACTGGGTCAGATAATTTCATTGAAGAAAGATTGCTTTTCAAGAATTTGGGGTTAAAATAAGAGAATTTATTAAAACTGAAGTTGTGCAAATATTTTAAAAATTAACCCCAGAATTTAAAGTCAAATTTCATGCTACTTTGATCAAACATAAGAAAGACTTGTATATTCAAAACACAAACCTAAATGATTCAAGCCACCTGTGAAAACTGAGAAAGAAGTTGTTTCATTTCTTTGCTTGGAAAGAATTTTTTTATTTGTTTATTTCTTTTGTGTTTGTTTTCACCATAAATTCTTTTTCAGTTTTTTCCACAACCATGCAGTAATATCTCTGAATTTGCTGTGACTGTCAATGAAAATATATGCAGATTCAGAATGCTGTTTGTGTATTACAGTCTCTCCAATACTCTGCATTCTATTTCTAAGATGCAACTTTTCATGGGCTTCATTAGCTTCTGGTATGTTTTATCAGAAATGTTCCTCTTCAGTAACTTAGAATCATAGAATCATAGAAAGTTTTGGGTCGGAAGGGACCCCTAGAGGTCACCTAGTCCACCCCCCCCCCGCAACATCTACTGTGTTTGCCTCAGTGTCTTGGCAATTTGATTGTAGCTGGGAACCTTCTGGACTAAAGTAACAGAAAAGTCTGAAAATGACTCAAAGTCATGGAGATCTTCTGTGGAATTTTCAGTTTCTGTTCAGGCTATGAAAACCCCTGAATTTTCAGTTCATGTCCTGTATAATGCCTTTAGCAATTGTGGAAAGTGAATATGAAAGAAAGCAGCAAGTCATGGTTTTATTAAGAGGCAATACTATAGAATATTCCTAGAACAGAAGTAAAGTTACAGAAAGTTTCTGTCGTTCTTTGATGGTAAACAATAGAACATTTCTGTTGTGACTTGGAGAGTACTTTCTAGCTTGAAGGGATGAGGTGTGCTACTCCTTCTGTTCCCGCCCAAACAGAGCAGGGCTAAGGGGCATCACCTCTTCTCACACTATCCTTATGAAGAAAAGGAATTCCAGGTGCACAGCTTACATGCAAGGCATGCCATGTTTTGAGACTCCCAACATCTCTGTATGTTATGGACCAGGATGAAAAGATAATCTGGATAAATACCATTTCTTTGTCTCAGTGACTCAAAGACACAATGGGACTCAGCAACCCTGGAGAAATTTTCTTGGAATCTGCTTTGTTGTATCTGGTGTCCACTCATGAACACAGTAGTTTAAATGTCCCTTACACAAAGAAGTGTACCACATGAGTGCTTCACATATATGTATTAGATCTTTTAAAACAGAGACTGAAGGAGTAACACCTTGTCAATAGGGGTATCTGATCTTCAGATCAGAACTTCCACATTTCTTTGTCAGCAATATAGATTATATGTCTAATAACATAGGGGATTTTGTCTTTTTCCTCTTTGAGAGCCAACAAGTTCTTAAAAAATAAACAACAAACGAAAACAAGCCTGTCAGTTCAGATTGGACATGTTTTTACGTGACAACTAGGCCCTAAGACTGAAACACAACAGATAATGAGAACAGGTTTAATTTTCTTCTTGCAAAAGAAGAGCACCCTGTAGGCAAAATAGAATATGCTAGCCTAGTCTTGCCTATAGTTTACATAATATTAAAAATTAATATATAGATCTTTATAAATTTAGATCACTCATTTTGAAGTACAGAGTATGTAGCCGTAGGAATAATCTTGCTGTTTGGATGAAGTGCACATTCAATAGCCTTTCTTTTAAAACCACATTTTCTATTCAGCATGATTTTGAAAGCAGGAAAAATATTTATTCAGCCTCAACAGCATTTTCATTGCAAGCTTACAAAAATAATGAGAAAAATAACAAAATTTGTGAGGTTAATACCAGTCCAAAAATGAAAAATATGTTATTATTTTATATGACATCCTGCAAAGACTGAATTCTTAGCTTCTCTACAGATTTTCTCAATGTCATTACTGTCGTAGATCAGTTAATTCTAGGGCTTTTTTTTCTTATGTTGCAGTACTTATGGAACTAAGTATTGATGACATACAACAAGACTGTGAGGTATACAAGGGAGTTACTAAGGAGCTGAGCTCTCCTGAACTGAAGGTTGGGTAAGAAGGTCAGAAGGTCAAGTAAAAAAAAAAAAATTGAACCTATTGCTCTAGTACAAAAACATCTATTTCAAGACAGAACACCCCTGATAAACAAAGCTTCTTATATCTTTACCTTATAGATATCTGTATACTGAAAAAATAAATATTTTTTTCCTAATTTTATTGCAAGGAGTGTATAATTCTGCATGAGGGAGTCCACATTTTGGTGAGATAGACTATATAATTCCATTTTTGTCCCATCATTTGCATTCAGTAACTTGAATATCCTGATAAATTAGTCAGAAATCAAACATGACCTCAGTAGTTGTAAATTAATGCCCAGAGCTGCTAACATTTCAGTCTTAGAAACAAAGCTAGCACTTTCAGAAAGAGTAACTATTCTAGATGGAAAAATATTTATTTGATCAAATTATAGATTACAGATTTTTTCTCAGCATTTTTGTTCTTGCTTTCCTGTACTTCCCTTTAGCTGTAACTGTCTGATGTATTTCTCAGTTTTGAATATGGGGAGTTTGCTCCTTTGTGATCAATGTACTAAACTGCTGCTTTCAGATCTTTCCTCTAAACAGGATTTTAGTCAATTTTTTTAAGTTCATTTTCACAAAGAGTCCACACAGAATATTTTCCCCTTACGTAAATCTTCTTCACAATAACAGCAGCTTCAGATTTGGTGTTTGACACCTGTAATTGTGTGTTCAAACACATATAAACTCTATTGCAGTAATGGATAATACACTGGTTTTGTACCTATCTTACAAATGAAATAAAAACATATCATATCATATCATATCATATCATATCATATCATGTTCTTTATTATAATCTTCAATATATCTAAAGTGTATGTGTCCTTAAGTGTATATATATGCATAGTATATAGTATACATGTATACATACATGTTATAGTATATATAATATATCTGTAGAAAGTATATATTCCCTAACTTATGTCTTAAAAAAGTATGCATATAAAGTGTATGTAGACATTCTTTTTCAGTTCTTTCCAAGTACTGAAATTGTGTTTTAACTCTTCACAAATTAAACTGTACCAGGTGAGGTTTACAGATCTCTGTGATCTAACAACAGTACTTCTTTCATTACGCAAAACATATATATTACCTATTTTTGTAGTCATCCAAATCTACATTCCTGAAAAATCATACAAATAAGTGCTGATAACATCAGTATGTCTAACTTAGTGCTTCATTTAAGAAATCTTACTGTAACTTAGTCTCTGAAAATTGCTGCTGTTCAATGTTGATGCAAGCTAATGTAGTATGTTTTTCACAGTAATTTTACAGTCCCGCAGTGGAACTAACTGATCAGGATACTATACAGTAGTAGTGATAGTCAAGAAGAATGCCCTAGTTAATTCTGTGAGATGTACTCACAGTTAAATATACATTAGTAAGAATTTTTCACTTCGGACAGGCAGGATTAGTAAGTAGTTATAGAGTGTTTAAGAAAATGTTGAAGAAGTTTGTGGCCAAATTTCATTCAGTGGTTGTATTATCCCCTATCATGGAAACATAATCTCTGATGTATCAGTGTATCTGATAATTTACGGCATAATTACACTCTTTCCCATCTTTGCTTTTGGGCCTCGGTGAAACAAGGCTGTCATCTGCCATGTCATGGCAGATGGTTGTCTAACTGTGGCAGATGGTTGTCTAACTATGTGTCCTTGGATTTCTGATCTGAATTGTATAACCAAAGTCTATGTTGTGTTTTATTTCTCTAGTTCCCATTCTGGTCAGATGTGTGTTGCAGGCATGGACTGGCCTTTGCAGACTGGAGCCACACAGCAGATCAGAATCCAGTCCTTAGCAGTTATCACCTTTGACTTGAAAATTATGGCTATACTTTGCTACACAACAAATTCTGCTTCACCTGTGAGATGAACATATTCAGAAATCCAACAGCTCATCTTGTTGACAACTGCCCAAGTTCAAGTTGAGTTATAATTCCACACCAACTTGGGACAGTAAGCAAGAGTACACATCAAGGTTCATTGTGTTGTACTACATGGATATAACGGGTAATAAATTGAGGAAAACACTTGCAATAGCTTTGAGGATATGGATGTTGTTAGCATTTTCCTAGACCTGATACATCATTGTGGTTCTTCCAGAGTCTCCAGTTTGTGCTCTTTATTTTCCCTTTGTTAAATTGCCGTTTGGTTATGAGTTGGTTAAGAAGTTTTAGAATAGATTTCAAAACAGAAATGAAGACTGTGCAGGAGAAGATAACATAAAAAGTCTCTGGGCATAAAAAGTTAAGGCTTCAATCAGCAGCCCTATTTAACAATGACAGAAGGGACACAAACTTACTTTGTACACAGTTTCAGGAATAATTCTTACCTATTCTCCTGAAACAGCAGTCAGAAAGTGTTCCTGTGCAGTGAAGCACGAGAGTTGGGGAAGACGAGAACAAGCTAGCTCTGGAAACCAAATAGTAGGGTCAGTTGCTAACACGCTTAACAGATGATGCACCATAAAAAAAGAGTTAGATGGACTCAAGGCATGTGTACGTTTACAGAGACCGTGATGGCATTTAGGCAGGATAAGTAAAGTGAACAGTTTTTCTGCCTAAAAGAACTGGACAGGAAATTTTGTCCATTCAACAGATTTTGCAGATTGAATTTAACTCTATTAACTGTGGAGTCAACCAACTGTAGAGAACAGCTGGTGTGAATGCATTTACGCTATAGGTACCTAAAATCCAGATATGTCACCTTACCTTGCAATCTGTCACCTGAACATACCCTCTGCAGATAGACAGGCTTTTAGATGGGGTAAAAGAGGAAAGGGGTCATCATCTAAGTTTTAGACTTGTTACACAAATTTTTGGAGAATCAAAACCGGAGTAAATTACCTAACATTATTGTTACATAATAAAACCACAGTACTGCATCTGTGCCCACTAGGTTTCAAAACAGGACCATTAAGGAGTTACAGTTCAATAAATTTTTTGGTGTCTCATAGGTAGAGCTGTGACCCATCTGGAAGTTAGCTTTCCCTATTTCAGCCAGCAGCACAACTGGAAAGTTGTGCAGACTTTACCTCATGTCTTGAGTGGACTGAAATAAAGCAAACAACACAAACCCCCCCAAAATAAATGAGACCTTTGTGATGTTCTAAGTAGTAAAATCTAGAGTGGCTCTTTCAAGCTGTGAAAAATTGACTCATGGGCATTGACTTGAAAGGAAGGTGAATGGATTTTTTTGTGCTTACACCATAGTAATGTTCCCATATAGTATATCCTCAGGTTGCAATGGAAGACTATGCACTGCCTGCACGTTCGTTTACTACAACTTCTTGGTCTTATTTCATGTTTAATATATGCTGACAGAGAAGTAAAGTTCTAACAGCTTTGTACTGCTTTTATTGAACTGAGACTTGTGACAGTCTTGCAAAGAGATGCATTACAAGTTCTTCTGTTTGACTGGGGAGAATGTGCTGCACAAAGATCTCTTTTTCCTAGAGGCGCAGTGTGGTGACACAGCAGCAATCCTTAGAAAAACCTTTAAATTGATTACCACTCTCTGTATAATGCGTAAAAATTCATGGGATTTCTTTCATCCTTCTTACTTAATACTAGCATGTATGTGAGAGAGAGAACTGTTTCTTGGCTGCTGGAGGACAGTACCCGGCTGCTTACAAAAAGAGACCCCTGTGACTTGTGGAACTTCACCCAATTTTCTTTTCTGTTCTGATTACAATATTCTCTCTGGGGACTTGCCAGAAGAATTGAGGAACTACAGAGGCTCCACAATTCATTGATCAAGTATATTGTACCCTTCACTGCTCTGATAACTTGTTTTTAATCTGTGGTGGTTTTCTTACAGTATTCTGGTTGTGGGAATTCTCTGTGGATAAAAGAAATTTCTTGACCTTGGTTATCTATTTACGATAGTAGAAGCTTATGGCCTGGATCAAAGTTTTCTTCATTATTTTTATTGTTTCAGAATGAGTCATGTTTAAAGATTAATAAGAATCTTAACTAAATCTTCCAAATGGTCCTCAGAGCTGCTTTCTGACTGGGTATTAAATGCTTTGAGCCTGACTGATCAGGCTTTCTTTGCTTATGTATTGCACACTTTCCCATTTTCTTAGCCCACAATACTAAAGGTAAGTGCTACTTAACATTAATTTATTTTTGTCTCTGATAGAGCGTCCTTTGTCTAAAGCAGTCTTATCAATTGTAAGTTTTTGCCTCCTGAGATTTTGACATAATTATTGTCAAGTTTTTCTCTTGGGATTAATTTTTTCCAGCTCTATCTCTATAGGAAGAGTGAAATAAAGCCTTTACAAATTGCTCCTTTCCATCCTGACTATATTAACTCCTTTGAACTTACAGGGCACAGTGGCTGAGGGAAAAGTGGTATGATCAGCTGGGAAATGCATGAATGCTACCTGCAAATTATGTACAGCTTCTGGGAATGTGCTTTATGATGGATATCTTGGACGAACCACGCAATGGTGACTCCTCTATGAAAAATGTAAAATTGCTTGGAAATAATTTTTGTTTCTTTCCTTGTGATTCCCAAAATGTAGAGATTTTACCCTTCTGTACTATCTTTCTTTTTTCAAACACTGGATATTTTACATATGATTATACGGTGAGTAAAACACTTCTTTATGACTGCTTCTCAGTGAGTGCTAGGAAAAGAGTTTGAAAGTAAGCATAAGTCTACTGTAGTTTTTCTGTATTTTCTCCTTTTGTTGAAATAAACGGTATTCTCTTTCCTTTCTTCTGTGTGTAGTTTTAAGTGCTTTGTGTCAGAAGTAATTTTGTTCCTGTTGTCTTGAGCTGTTTGCTAGCCCAGATAGGCAGACACTTCTGATTATTGCAGCTTATTACAGATTCTGTGATTTTGATCCAGTTATGATTTGCTTATTTTACTTCTGGATTTTACAGAATTTTCTGAGTTGTGAGGAGGGAGGCTGTTTGTCAAACTGTCTGGAATTTGCCTCTTGCATTCATCAAACTAACATAATTAATTAAAAAGATAACAAACAGAACAAAACAAAACAAGAAATCCTGGCAAATGAATAAAATTCACCAGGATGCCAGAGTAAGTAATGCAAAGTAGTTTTGCCCTTGCAGTGTGTCTTCCTTTCTCCCTCCTCCTTCCCACTCCCCCTCTCTCTTTCTCTGCTAGCTGCTAAAATAGATTCTCTAGTATTCTCTGTTCTGTAGAATAGCATCTGGCTGCACACCTGGAAAGTATGCTGAGTTCACTAGTCTTGTTAATGAAAGCTGTGGGGCTGCTAGTGAACAGAAACTCCCTGTGTCTTGTTCTTTTCTAGAAAGGTTTTAACCTTATGCTTGTGAGTTTCAGACTGATTAAAATCAGTGTGTTTATTGCAACTGATGAGGTTGCCTGTTTTTTTCTGTGGCAATGACAAATCAGGTCATTGTTTTTGTAGATTGTTTCCAAGAGCTGTCCTAGCTCATGTACAGCTTAGGTCCTTGTATTATGACTTATTTGTATCTATACTGAACAGTGGCTGGGTCTGTCAGGTATGACACGTCTCAGAAGCCTTTGCAACATGCCTGACAAACTTATTTTAATGGTAGACATGCAGATTTCCTTACAGTTTTGGAGGAAACTGAGTGGGAATAATAGACACAGTTGAATTCCCCATCGGTTTTCAAAGTAAAGTTATCCATGATGTAGCAGCAGGACCTGAATGGAACAGCTGACTGAAAGCAGGGACAGTTATGACAGAAATAAATTCTGAAAAATTAGTGCAGAAGTGGGTCAAGTATGTTCATATGACCAACGGGTACATACCAAAGCTGCAAAGGAGGTGGACATTGTACATACAGACAGCAGAACTGATGTTTGTCTGCTGAACCTGTCCTGGTGATTGTTAGCCATGCTAACTGCAATGATAATAAAAGTCCAGGGAATTTTCACTGGAGGGAATACATACTATATGTATCTGCAGCTCTGATTCAGTTATGTTCCCTGCTTCCAGAGTGTGGTAATACTGTTTGTGTGCTGTAAATGGCATCCAGTACTGCTAGGTGGATATATGTCTAGCACACCTCTCCAAAGGCGATGAACGTGGTGACCTCGCTGGCATTGATTCATTGTGCTACAACAGTTTGCCTATGCAGAGCATTCTGACACCTTTGGTTACTTCCCTCTTCTCTCCCTGTATTACAAGCTCTGCCTGTTGCAGCAAGCTCGCATAACGAGCTCTGTGTGCACGCTGAAAGGCTGAGTGAACTGGAACCCTGGGACAGTGCACATCTCATATGGCCCGGGCAAACTGGAAGTGCAATAAGCAATAGGAGGTCAACACCACTGATATCGAGATCTTTTGTTGTACCTATGACTCCTGGGATGTGGCACAGTGCAGCAGCTGTCAGGATGCTTGGACACAAAGTAGGTCCTAGGAACTGCAGCTTTGATGTTAAGAAATCATGATAGTCTAGGACAACATGCCTGAATGCTTCTCATGAAAGATCTATTAAAGCTGTCTACATGTGACAGTGTAGCAGTGTAATGTAGGGTAACTAACAGGTCTTTATATTTAAGCTCTAATTCACTCACCAGGTATCTGCAACAAGGGAGATATTGAAAGAAAACTCTTAGCAAAACATTATTTTAAAAATTTTACTGAAGATATAAATTATTGTCCCCTGAGTTCATGATATGTTTGGTAATGATGAATTATAACTGTATCTTCAGCCTACTTTTAACTCACACCCTCTTAGGAGCTGGAAAGATGAGAATATAGATGAATAGTCTATCTAGTATAGGTCTGGAGTAGAAAATGGAATTTTCACATACCTTAGAACTATTTCTTAAATCAGACTTGAATAAACACCGGAGCTAAACACTTGGGAAAACATATTTAGCAACGAGACTAAGATATTTTGAAGGTGTTCTGTGAAGAGGGCCAAGTGAAGTAAAACTATATACATGGTTCGTGAAAGCCTATTTTTAAACAGATACAACTTTGAATCCTGAAGTCACTTTTGACTCTAATATTTAACACTCGTTATTAAAATCTTAGGCTTCCAGCAGCTGGTACTTAGCTATTGAGACGGTCATCAGTACAATAGCTTTGAAGTATTAGCTCATAAAGTCTAGTCTAGAAAATTTCACCATCTATACATTTTGATTCTTTGCAGCTCTGTAAGTTGCAGTATACAAACTGTCACAAGCTGTTAGTAGGATAGTTATTGTCTGTATTTGTGTAATAAATATTAGGATTTTGAATATATAAGGCAGCAGAATCAATTGCTTTACCATGAATGAAAATATAATGGTAACACACTGGTTTTGAAGAGTTAAACTATGTGAATTCTTTTCTTGTGATACTGCCATCTTTCCATTAATGTTTAATTTGAGTTATTTAATAATTACACGATTTTTATTTAAGGCATATGTGCAAATGTTTCCAATCCTTGTAGCGGTCAAAATTGCTCATTCTTATTGGTGCTGTTCTCTGAAAATAACCTGCTTTCAAAAGCTGCTGAGATAAATTTTTTATTATTCAATTTACTGTATTTCATGTTGTCTGTGGATTTTAAAATTTCTCTGCCAATTCCCCTTTTTAAATTATTTCACCCCTGATGTCAGACACATAGTAAATTATGAACAATACTTCCTTTCGTTACAAGAGATGTTATTTCATGAAGAGATGAGCCATAGAGGGGAATGGAAGGGTACTCCTCCGCTGGGAATACCCAGATATCTTGTTTGTTAGAAAACATGCTGAACTAATTGGGGCTCTATTTTTCCACCACTGTCAGATGTAGGGTGACATTTTGAAAAGCCTTCTTTACCAGTTGTGTAGAGCTCAGTGAACAGTTTTGTTAGACTCCATAATGACAGTGAAATACTAGGTGCCTGTTCACATTTTACTGATTCAGATATAACCTCCCAGATGTCCCAAAACAGGGGTCTACTTCAGCAAACTTTTACAACATTAATCTTTTTTTACTTCTTTGCAGATGGATTTCCTACCTCCTTTGCCAAATTTTTTATTGCTGCATGTAACATCTGTTAAGCAGTGTGGGACTAGGATTTCAGTCATCTAGAAGTATTGAATGTTGACATGAGAGAGATGGCCTCTGTTAGAGTGAAAGACAGAGACTTAAACTTATTTTTAAAGTATATTTCTTCATAACTGCTTCGATCTTAGCCACATCAAGACAAAAACTACTATTACATTTTTTATCGATGTGTCCATACAGAAAGAGACCAGGCAGGTCTGTGACCCAAGCCAAGATATTATAGACATATTTTCCCTTTCAAAAGACATGTTAAATGTCTTCATTTATAAGGACAAACAACCAGTGAATTGCCAGTTTTATCTCGAGTAGGTAGTATGAAAACAGCCATGTGACTTCTGCATTGTCCAGAGCTAAAGCCAGGTAAGTTCCACAGGTAGATGTGACTTTCCTAGAGACAATTACTAGGGTGGACCAAGTTTAAATGTCCATGTAAAACCACATACAAGAACCACATCTGAGCCTAAGTAGCTGTGTGACACCATGGCGGGAAAAAATGATCCAAGTGGCATTGTTTGCCCTGTACACACTGTAAATAACTGTGCCTTTGAATACATACACCTACATTAAGGAGCAGCAGAGTCCTAGTTATTCTTCTTGGTGTGTCCCAAAGTCTGGCAAAACTCTGATATGAGTTAAAACTTCTGTTTAGAATATTTATGAAGCAGGCAAGTTTGGGACTTCAGTGTAGACCTGAATCTATCACAGAAGTATCATACTGAGGTATTCTAAAAAATCCTTGAATTTGTCACAATGCTGTCTGGCAAAGGTATTTTTTCTTGATGTAACTAAATTACTCTCATCTATTTAGAGACAGGACTCGGCAAGATGAGGCTTGAATGAATCCATGTACATCAAAAACACTATTACTACATCTACTATATTTTTTCTTGATATAGCTAAATTACTCTCATCTATTTAGAGATAGGACTCGGCAAGATGAGGCTTGAATGAATCCATGTACATCAAAAACACTATCACTACATCTTCGATTACACTAAGGTCTACTTAGAGTTTTTCCTCAGCAGATTTGTGACATGTAAGCTACTCTTCTTCATATTTATCATAACCTGCAGTTTGTGCAAGAGTCTTCCAGCTTGTGCTGCTTTTTTTTTTTTGACAATAGTTTTATGAGAGATCCCATATTCCCTTGAGAAGGCCTATCAAATTCAGTCTACAGTTTAAAACATTTTCTTTGTTTATTAATACTTATACATGATAGAGGAAAGATACAGACTCCTGAGTGGATACATGTTGATAACGAATTGCTCTTGGTTTACTTCCTTCTCAGTCTGGGCCCATATAAACATGTACAGGCTTAAAGACAAAATTAAGCCTAAAACTGTCAGCTTTGACTTGGCCTTTGTTATCAGCTACTTAACCTAACTCAACTGGGTCAATCGGTCTGATACTGCTTATTCTGGCACTTGCAAGGTAGTCAGGTACCTAAACTTCGATAACTAGAGTAATTGTAGAGAAGATAGACTACAATCACACCAATAAATATGTTTGAGTATCTAAGTTGTTCCCCAAGTGACAAGTTATCCATTATAATCATTTACGTCAAAGTGCAAGAACATAACACACAAAGGTACCATTTTACCCCAGGGAAGCTCTCCCTACATGTCTGTTAAGGACTTCTAGGGGCACATTAAGTGTAGTTAAGAAATATTTCAGAGGAGTAGAACCAAACAATTTAGACATCTATAGAAATGCAAAATATACATTTATGTGTGTATTTGTGCTTTAACCCTTGTTGTCAGGGCAAGGGGTGCCTGCTCTGCAGAGAAAAGCAAATCAGGAGCCAAAGGTAACAGCAAGGCAGGCAGGGAAGTGTACACACTGACAGACAACACAGTCCCACAGCACCCATATGCAAAAAGCAGACCAGGTCTGGTGAAGATGACTATGGTAAGCCACCACAGCCCAGCTGGCCAGGCAGGTGTACAGTGACAAGAGAGGCCCCAGGTCAAGCCAGGAAATCAAGTCAGTAGGTCAAGGTCAGCAAAGTAAACAGCCAGGCACAAACACTCCTACAACACTGCTGAGGCAAGAGCCAAAAGCAAGCAAAGTGCTTGAGCTTAAACACAGTCTCTGAACAGAAAGGGCAAGGCCTCCAGTGACGCTCCCCGCCACTCTTTCTCACAGAGCTCTTTCAGCAGTCAGATCCAAGGTTAAACAGCTGCACCATAACAGGGCTGGCACAGGCAGCCAGGCACCTGGGCTGGGGGGATGAACTAGCGCTTGTGGCTCTGACTCTTCTCTCTGACTGCTATATGACTTTGATTGAATCAAATAATGTTTTTATTCTGGAATCATTTTTGCAGTCATGGTGCTTTGGCTTAACTGCAATGATGCTGGTGGATACAACAGCTGCTCTTCCCTCAGAATAAGTATGAAAATGATTAAACTCTTTAAAGAATAACTATCATATCTTAAATATCAAGAACTGCCACACAAAACAATCAAATCTGGAGATGGAGTAAAATTGTACAAAGACTTTTTAAAAGTTCTCATAGCAGGCAAAATGTAGGGACAGTGATTGTTCCTGACTCTGCTTATAGACCTGTGTGAAAGAAAACATGTATGAAAAGAATTAGGAATTTAAGAATAGTCAGAGAATAAATCTTTAGCCCACTCCTGAAAAAGAAGCCATGAAACACAGTTTGGGATCAAGTACTAATGAGAGAGAGGCATGGAACTCTAAAGCTGAGGCTAAGACATTTCCTCTTGTTTAATCTTCACTTTGTTTAAGAAAGCAGGCTTCACCGCTCAGGTTTTCTAACAGAACATGGTTGTAGTAAAGAACTACTTGCCCTCTGTTATTGAATCCTTTGAATAAAAATTACCAATACGCTTAAAGTAATCCCTTATTTTTGAAAGGGATAACAGTCCCCTGATAGCAAGTGTTGGTGCAGTTCCCCCAGAAGAAAAGAATTTTGAAGTCCTGAATGATGTCACAGACAAGACAATTAATGGTTTTGATAATCATACAACTACAGGCAAACCCAGCATGGCAGAATTTGTCTTTGAGGGGTGCGTGTGTAAGATGTCTATCTCAGGAGTGTGCACTAAAGAAGGAATTAAAAAAATAAAAGTTTCCGGTATCATTTTGCCAATTTCCTCTACCATATCTGGAAATATCAACACTTTGCTCCTAATGAGGACAGCGTGTGGGAGCCAAACAGAGAAATACATGTACATGTAGTGAGACAGAAGAGAAAAGTACAACATTAAGGATAGAAGCCATCCCCTAGTGTGGAACTATAGGACATGGAAAAAAATTAATACAATGATATGAAAGGGCTGACTCTGGGCCACCTTATGAATGATTACATTAAGAGTCATATTTTATTTTTATCTTTTTAAAAAATCAGCTTTGTGTAAAAACCACCATTGAACTCTTTAATAAGTATCATACATGCTTGTATTTTATTCTACCATAAAATTTACCTTTGTATTTAGATTTCTAATGGAACAGTGATTTGTTAACCAGAATGTTTTTCTCTTTCAGGAAAACTTAATGGAAAATAGTTTCATCGTTTATAAGTTAAAATCCTGCAAGATGCTGCAACAGTTCATTGTGTCAGTACTAACATATGGAGTTCACAGCTTGCGTACTGCTGAAAGTTATCCTCAGAATAATTTTCTGTATAATAAAATTATACATTTTTAATTTTGTTTTCAGCAGTAGAAAATTTATCTGATTCAATTATGTTTTGTAGAACCTGATTTCAATAGCTCAGAATAAATTTTAAAACATATCTTTTCCACAGAATGTGTGTGAGCCCTTGTCTTTTTTTCTTTTTTATTTTCTGCATTTTTTTAACAGGAAAAAATAAGTTGCTGAAATTCTCCATTTTGCTGATATTGAGGACTGGAAGATTCTAAAACATCTCAGCCACACCATTAACAAGATATTTCAAAATTTATTATGCATTGGCAACCTACAAGTAATTGGATTTTTCTCTCAGAATAGTTCAAAGGGTTGCCATCTATGTTTTCATTCTCGATTTCATCAAGGAAAGCAATAGAAAATATCAATGAACTTGCTCTTCTGGCTGCCAGTCAATCTTGGGAACTGCAGGAAATACATTCACTCACCCCAAAAGTGATATTGTCAGTCAGAACATCAAAAGGCAGGGTTCAAATAATATACACCTGAAGCACTATACACACTACATATGCCTGACATTTACTGAATGATTCACGATTTCTATATCTTCTCTCCTTACTAAGATTATGAGGTAAAGATTGAATGAATAATAGGTGGCTAAGGTGAATCTTCAGCAGGCAACTTATTATTGATGCTGAAGAGGAATAAATTTTTCATAAAGTCAAGATATAATAGATGAAATAAACAACATTTGTTACCAAGCATTTCAAAACTGACAGATAAAAAGACCGACTGAGATAAGTAAGCAGTAACATAGATGCCAGAAAGGTGAAGACCCTTGGAGACTATGGACAATCTAGAAATAATTACACAACTAGGGTCTGATCCAAGTAACTCTAATTTCTGTTGCAAAACGTCACTGGATCTGACGAATTGAGTCACTAATATAGACTTAAGAACTGAATGCACTGGTAAAATTTCAAGGCCTGTACATGTAAATTAACCTCTTTCTTCCTCCTGTCTGGAAAGTTCTCTTGTGCCAATTGATACTGTGGTCCTGTACTCTGAGCTACATTATCTCAGGAATTCACTTGGTTCCGTTTCTTTTCTGTCACTTGTTTTGCTATAAATAATACATGTGTACATACTAAGAATTCATTCTCCATATTTCCTTTAAAAAGAGCTAATTATTCAATCTTGCTTGCCACAGTCTAACACTGTAAACTGGCAGTGTGAATAATTGTTAATTGAGAGTCCATTTAATGAGCTCAGAGATTTATATTATGAGGACAGAAAGTTGATAAGTTTGTTCAAGGCTAATTGTTAACCACATCAGCTATGTTTCTCATGTTGTAATTTCTTGCTAATGGCTTATAAACAAGCCATGTTCACAGTCTAGTTAAAAATCAGTTCCCACTCACACCTTTTTCTTTCTTAATATTTTTTGTTTCTTTTTGGAATCTAGTTCAATAAGAACTCCATATTGCAGGAAAATCCCTAGCTCCTATTCCAGATACTTTAGAAGCTTTGAGTTTGCTGAAATCTGTAACGGTTATTTGCTTTTGGTAAACCTCAAAATCAATGAGGAGTTACACTTCAGGATTCAAGAGCGGGAAACTTTGACAATACATGAAAATATAGGACTAAAACATCCATTAACCATTGTATCCAGCTGCATTCTTGTGGCAGAGGAGACATCCTCTACAGCTTTAATGGCAGGTTTACACCTAGATTCCCTCTGCAATACTTTTTTTGAGTCTTTTTCTTACAAACAAGAAGTTTGAGCTGAACATGTTCTGTGCCAATGCCAACACAAACAGAAGCAGTCTTTCACCATCTTCATCAGTAACGTGGATTCTTCATGCTCCTGAAAATCCCAGGAACCTCTACAGGTCACTTCTAACGTCTACTTGTCAGGTCATCCCTGACTACTTGATTACTTAAAAGGCTTTAGCTGCATGTCCTCTTTTAGCTGGTATTGCCACTGATATACTGTTAGTAGAACTGACTTCTTTCATTTTTCTGGAAGCCTGAAAAATTTCAGTAAAAATGTCTTTTGAAAACTGGGCTTATATGTGTCAAGATTTATGATTGGTTTGCAGCTCCTTAAGGCCTCTCAGTTTTCAAATAATATTCATCAGAGTTTTGTTGATGTCTGTAATTGAACCTTAACTCTCTTCTCTCTAGCTGAGATAAATGAAATTCTAGGACTTGATTGTGGTGATTATGTCTGAAAGTGAGGAAGTAAAGCAAAGGAGAGGAACTCATTCACAGCATATCTGTTGTGTTCCCTGTGACTCACAGAAGAGTTTCAAAACTTGAGAAATTGTGCTTTCTAATTTAAATAATGACTTGTTTAAATCTCTTTGGCTGGAAAATGGCTTTTAAAATCTCAGAATTATAGTATGTCTTGTGAAAAAGTCACTTTCTTAATTTTCCTAAGAATAGGTCTTCTTCCAAAACACATTCAAAGTTGGAAGAAAAAAAACAATCTTGGTCAGGGGGTTATCATTGTAACTCATTTTAACAACAGAACTGAGGTGAGAGGAAAGTCTAATCACTTGTATGAAGGACTACACAATAAATTGAAAACCAAAGAAATCAAATAAATCATCGTTATCTTGTAAACCACTGGGAGTGTGTCAGTGACGTTCACTTTTTGGGGTCTGTCTGACTTTTAAAGAGCTACTGCTAGCTCTCTGTAAGGCTTTGAGCACCTTTAAATGTAGTCTGAAGAGCGTCTGTAGAAGATGTGTTATGTATTTACTCATTCTCTCCTCTCTGCAAAAATATTGACTTCATGCTGAATGTTTTGTCACTTTGTCAAAATACAGTTTTGCAAGATGACCCCCTTCTGTGTGATGTTATATAGCTAAGATCCTAAATAGATCTTTCTATAATGCTATTCTTAGTGCTTGAATCATTCTGATCACAACTGTTACTATACTCTGAAATAGATTTCCTAAGTGCCTGAAACAGACTTTATTTCTTTGGAAATGTTTTCAAAGTCTGATTGAAATAAAAAAAGTAAAATATGAGCCCTTCCCTTTCCTCCTAGCCTTTTGGCCTTTAAGAGGAAGCTGCAAAGGTGAAAGAGCCAGGCTGAACCTCTTTTACAGACTGAATCTGCAGAAAACAATTCAAAAAGTAACTAAGGGTCACATGTATATGAGCAGTTTCTGCATTGTTTGTTCTGTGTACTCTCCCATTACGTTTACGTGTCTGCTTTCAATAATCCTGATTTCAGCATGTTCTTAATGTTCTGTTTATTTCCCTTCATCTTTTCTCCTGTTCCTTCATCTTTTCATTTAGCACATTTTTCTCTGACACACTTGGACTGATAGTTTTTAAACACTCAAATCTGTTTTTTTCCTAATCACAGAAATAAATAACCCTATATAAACCACCAATTCCATTGTTACTCTGACTCTGTTTTCGGACCCAGTCTCCCTTGTGTCTGATTTTCTGTTAAAATATAAAGGGTTAGGACTCTATATGTGTTCTTAAGATACTTGTTCAACTTGTTAGATCATTAATCACTGCCATAAGAACAAACAAGGAAGCTGTCAGACACAAATGACTATCAAAACAGACTTTTTCTTTTGTTTTGTTTATTTCCAAAACTTATATCTGAGCTTCATAAAGTTAGTGTGATTTTCTAGCAAAAATGAAACTGATTAATTTCCTTATATCACTTACATTTCAAGCATACAACATTAATTTGTTCCACGGAGAAGCTACATCCAATAGAGTCCTGTGTGACAGCTATGTTAAAAAGACATAGAAAATTATTAGGAAAACTCTCTGAATCTGTTACTGAAAGTATTACATGAAGAAATTTTTTGATATTTGCAAGATGCTCAAAACGTAAGTTCAGTTCCTTACAACATACTTGTTCTTCATAGAATAGTGTGACTTCACAATTTTCAGGGTGTAAAATGGGTGCAAACTGCTTATGAAATTCTTACTTTAGTTCTTCTCTACTTGTTGTTAGTGGGCTTTGTGGTAGCACAGGATTCTCAAGACACGTGGTAGTTGTTTTGCTGCCTGCCTGTCTGAATTGCATCATTGATAATATGAAATAGTTCACAAAGGGAAAGATGATGGCATACATTTATGGCAGCATAAGTCTGGGGGAACATTTGAAAGTTCATGAACACTTACACAACACCTGACTGTTGTCTAAACTGGTACAAATAATGGAAAACACCATGAAGAACTGCATCAGAATTGCAGTCTTCAGTTCCTCAATTTGACTTTCCATTCGTTTGTCAACTCTAATGTATTACGTTAACTTGAGAATGTGTGAGCACAAGAGCTTTTTTGTGGCTCTGTTTTCAACCCTGTGGAAATCAAGTGGTGATGCAGTGACCTCTGTAACAGTACAAGTTATGTGTCTTCTGTGGTCTCTGTGAAATGCTAGCAAGTCAGCAAGCAGCAGATATTACTGCCTTGTAAGTAAAAGATTTTACGGTCTGTGATTTGCAAAATATTACAATGTGATGTTATAATTGTAATTAAATTCATTTTCTAAGCAAAAATGTGAAACCATTCCAGCCTGTTCACCAATGACAGTTCAAAGTGTTCTGTAATCAGAACGATACTCTATTAGCATGCCTTGAACTCCCAAAAAATTAAACCATAAGTACAGCATAAAAAAGCAGTGTAAGCTGCCAAAGAAATAGGAGAGTGTTTGACATATATTTAAAATTTCATTTGATCTTTAAGATTAATTTGGAGCATTTCCCCTCTCAGTGTACAAGTGCAATACAGAAATCAGCAACATGGTCCAGCCTAAAAGACAGCACTTCAGAAAAGAATACAGTTGATTTAATGTATTTTATGGAAAAATACCTTAGGGAAATAATAGCTGAACTTAGAGTGATATAGGATGAATGTGAATTTCTTGTTTGTTTTCCCTGTGGAGCAATGAATCCTGAAAAAAAATTGTGTGTAGAAGAACCTTTCTACAAATTAAGAATATTAGGAGTTTAATTTTCTTACCAAAAACTCCCTCTAACTCAAATTAGGGGCTGTCAGTGTCAAGTTCAAGACTGAGAAGACAAATCCATCCAGGCAGACTTTGCCCAAGGGAAAGTGAGTTAGTGGAAAGCCAGACCTTGGCTAGAGGCATCCAATGATTTCTTTTCTCAGTTATGCTAGGTTTTAATCTATTTGTACCTAAAAAGATGTTTTTCTTTGTGATGTTCTAACATGAAAGAATACACAGAATAAGCCATCATGGATGAATTTATCCAGTTTTTTACAATGAACACTGAAGTCATTTCATCTTTGAGAATTAGCACTTTTAAATAGGGTATTTTTATTTCAGTCAGAAAAGAGCCTGCTATCAATTTCAATGGGATTAAGGCAGGACGTATAGAGTAATTCTAGTGACAAATGGATATAAACTGCAATATGGTCATTTAATGTTCGGAATAGTTTCACTGAGGTACTTTCTAATAATCTTGAGTTGCTGCAAGAATTCCGGCAAAAGAAGACCCCATCCCCAAATGCTGGGTCGAATTACATTTTATATCTTGCTATCTACTGTCACTAATACAAATAGCAAAAATCAGAAAAACATAATAAGTTAAAGGCAGCATCAATGGAAATTTAGATAGTAGGAAACTATTTATTTGTAAGCCAAAAGAGGGCTTTTCCCAGTAACCTAAATCTTATTGACCTCTTGGATCTAGGTAACATGCACTCAAGTAACTTGGAATTTTATTATTCTGGAAACACACAGGTTGGCTTTTGCCAGTAACAACTGGAAAAGTCATTACTTGTTTTTGGAAGTGATCTTGGCTGTCTTTTTATTCATTACAAAAATGGGTGTCTGATCCTTTTCTGACCTCTGGGCTCTACTACAGTGCAAATAATGAAATAATGGTCTAAATGGTACTGAACTTTCGTCATCTAAAAGGATCAGTGTATCAGTGTATAGTTTATCCCCCACTCCTCTCTCCTCTCATCGAGGAAGAAGCTATTCAAGCTAAGCAAAACAGTTTTTAAATGCAAGGAAAAAAATTCAATACCTTAATCAAATATATATTACACCAGGGAATTCCCTCAGCTCCTCTTCTCACCTCATTTGCATTGGATGTACTGGGACAGGCAAACATCCAACTTCATGCAATTCTGCTGAAGTGAGGAATAGCAGATATTTGCACAAGGGGGATGAAGAAAAATAATAAAAAAAGATAGTTAAAAATTTATCTGCTACTTATTGGGATGGATTTAACTATCCTGATTTCAAATGTCAGTCAAGTCAGTCTTTTTCTGCTTTTCACTAGTGTTATAAAGTTTCCAGATAAATTTAGCTTAAGTTGATACAAAAAAAAATTCTCCTACTTTCTTTTTGATTTGTGACTAAAAGGAAAAAAGAGAAAGAAAGAGAGGGAGAGAGAATTTTGTGCTTCCCACCAAGCACTTTAAATCTTAAAAACAAGACAAAAAAAACCCTCCTTCCACTCAAAACTTTAACCAGGTAAAGCAGTGTAAATGTATTCCAGTACAGGATAGTGATGTTTGTGGAGAGGGTTTCATGTTACTTCACCTGAGAATCAGGAATGAGATTTCTCAAGTTACATGTACCAAGTAATTTGGTGTAAACTAAATTAGTGCTCACCAAACCGGCCACTCTACACAGATAGCTGGTCAATTCACTGGATGCAAATATTTTTGCCCTTTTCTTAGATAATGAACTATTATTGAAAGAATAGATTTCTATAATCATTCAATTTGTTCCTTGGTAGACTCTAATTTGTCCTTGATTAAGAAGGAAATGTTTTGTAAAATGAGGGGGAAACCAATAGACTTCATTTTGTCATAATAAAATTAAAACTAAATCTTATTGAAACACTAGGATCACACAGGATTAGTATCTTCTCTTCATTCCCTCATGTAAGAAAATAAAATCTGTGGCATCTATCTCTCTGTGATCTCTTTTGCTCTTCTGTATTTTATGTGTATAAATATATCTCTCATAATTTTGATTTGAAATGTCCCACAGCATGCAAGATTTAATAACAAAAGACAGCCTTGCAGAGTTGTTGCAAACCTGAGGCTCCATAATATAGCTGTTACTAGAAAACATATTGAAATGAAATTTCAGACATTTAAACAAAAAAGAAATTGGTAGATTTTCTTTACAATTTTAAATTTTATTCCCTTAGTTGAATAAGCCCTCCATTCAGCTAAAGAAAACATAATGAAAACTAGTTAGTTTCCATTCTTTACTCTGCCATAAACATTTATTCTTGATATCAGCTGATCAGCAGCATGACCCTCTTTAGGCCTTTTCAGTGACTGTACAAACTTTTCTTTCTACTATTCATTTTGATTCCCTGTTTATTAGGCTACATGTAGTATTCCCAGAAAAGCCTTTTCAAGTACTCTGTTTTGTCAAAAGTCCAATCCAGAGCACAAGATTCTTCTCGTTCCAGAAACAGGTTTGACAAAGCTAGTCAAAATATTCTCAGAAATACTTGGTGGTTTTAGACAAGTTTACTAAGTTACTTTAACTTAAACCTAACAACATTGCATGTTATTTGGCTACATAAAGTTTATTTAAGCACTGTAAAAGAGATAGCAACTATTCATGGGAGAAATTCTGCATTATGTGGAATATGAGTATAGAGGATAATTGCAGGCTTTCTCACTCTTAAAAAGCTACTAGTGAATATTTTGAAAGCTTGAAGCATTCTTTCTGAAAAGGACAAGAAATAATTACTTGCCATTTCTTCATGCCAACAAGTATGTTTTTTTAGATGTGTAACATGAAAGAATTGACAGACTATTCAGACTATACTTAAAATTTCATAAAAAACTCAACAAAAATACATTGGAAAGGGAAATAATTGGTCATCATCTGTAGTTTAAAATGTTGTAGGAATATCCATGGGTGTTCATATTTAGTGGAGTATGTTTTTCTAACCCAGCCATTGTTAGTAACTTCAGAGTTTCAGAGAGTTAACACGTGGACAAGACTGCATCAACACTGCTGAGGTGACTTACTATGTTATAGAAAACAAACCGAAGTGTAATTGAAATATCAAGCAAGAAAATATGAATTAGAAAAAAAAAAAAAGAAAGAAAGAAACAACAAGAATAAAAATCAACCAACCTACCAATTGCCTAGCAGTTTGTTAAGCCTGGCTATGACATGAATCTGATTTTGATCTTACAGTCTCACCTGCCTTCAATGAGTAGGATGATTAAGGGTTCTTGATATCTAACATATTGACTGTATATGTAACAGGTAGTTAGAGAGATATATTGACTTATACTGCTCCGTGTTAAGACATGTGCTTATTCATGTGATAGGGGTGGTTCTGTCCCCAGAGTTGTAATCTTGAGAACACCACTAAGTTGCTCCTGGATTATTAAATCATCTTCTTTCTGGATTCTATGATTCTATGATCTGGAAGACTAATATTTTTAAAATCCTTAATTGTCTTACAAAATATTTCAGAATAGTATTTGAAAGTGTCTGAAGGCTGAACAGAAAAATTGCATATACGGCAACTGTTATTATAATTCTTTTGCTTTAGTATCCCCTTTTCCCGAACATACTTCATTAAGCATTTCACTCTCCTTCAGGTTTTGATTTATCAGGGAGGAACACTTTTCTGTCTTTAGTGGAAGTAATCTGCATGTCTTTGTGCAGAGCTGGGGTTCCTCCTATACCGTTCAGAGACTGATGTCAAGTGCTCTGTCTGGCCAAGAGTTTTGTGAAGCCTCTCCATATTTGTGATTTATATCATTACAGAAAAATTATGTACCACAGGGTTTGTAGGAAATACTATTGCCATAATGTATCAGCAATGTAGGAAACATCCCTGCCAGACATTACAGGAGAGTAAGGTCATTTTAATCAAAATAAAATCTGAAACAGACCAGCCTTCATTCTGTTACCCTCATTCTCTCACAGTCTCATACTCACAAGCACTAGGATGTGCACAGTCTGAGAAACTTGTCCAGCAGTCAGGCACTTCCAGGCTTATCCAGGTGTGAAGTCCAGGATCCGTTGAGATGACATGGTGGAAAAGGGACATGAACTGTCAAGTCCTCCTCATGTCTCCTGGCTTTCTCCTGTGTTGGTGACTGCATGCAGGTTACAGGTATTCCTTTTTCTGCTGGGATCTTGATGCTGGATGGCAGATGGCTGATCTGGGAGCAATTAACAGAGGCCATTCAGAGAGCCCTGTCCCTGCTGATGAGCCCTATTCCACCCCTTCTGGTGCCTCTGCATGCAGACATCCCCATTCGCTCCTCATTCACACCAATCTTAGCCTTTCTACTACAATTCTCTACAGGTTCACAGAATCACTGAAATACCAATAAGCAACATGAGTTCATCCATTTTTCAGAAAGTGTATTCCAGTCTTCCTTATTATACTGTTACACTCTTTTTGGCAAATATGCTTCTATGGTTATGTTTTAAATTACTTAACGGAAAATTATCGGTGAATATCCATAAGTCATATACCAGCTTATAGAAGAGCTACAGATGTGGAATGGAGTATCTGAGTGAGAAGCAGCAAACCTGTGAGACTTATTTTCCCCTTGAGACAAACCTGTGCTTTCTAAATAGAATCACTCACATACAGCTGTGTGCAGGCCAATTTAAATTTTTTTTGCAAGGATATTTTATTTCCTCTGTATCTGAACAATTTCAGTCCGTGTGTGGCTGTTTGCTTGAACGTTTTGCTTCTCCTTAAGAAATGGAATACAGTATATCAGATCTCAGCATCATGGAAATGGATTTCTTGAAAAATGTGGAATAATATTAGCTATCATCTCTGGTTGGCAATATTTTGATCTGCAGCATTTCTTTTTTGCAAAAACCCAAACTTCTCTGTAGTAAATCCAAACAGAAAAAAAAATCACCACCCTCCCACAAACCCAAACATCTGAAGGAGTATCTTCCATTAGAAAGAAACACCTCTGGGGAAATATTCTTTAGAGTATTTAGCTCTTACTTTCAAATCTGTAGCTCCTCAGATGAGCTTTGTGCAATCACAGGAAATATTCATAGGACTTGCAGGTGTCAGTAGCAGCTGGGTCAACATCTGCTTGGTTTCCTCTGGCCTATTGATGAAATGGTCTCCCACTGAATAAAATGTTTACTTAACTCAGATTTTCCTACATTCTGAGTAATGATTCATTCTTTCTGAGAATTTTTTACTCTAAAGAAAAGGAATATCAGGTTAAATTCAAATTCTCACACACCTGATCTCTCTTTTTGGTTGTTATTTTGGAGGGGAGGAAGCAGAGATGTTACTAACTTGAGATAATCTATCCACCTTCTTCCATTCCATAACCACAATTTAAGTTCTAAAAATTGTCACCTGAGCCAAAGTAAAAAGAAAGAAAGTCACTCTTTTTTAATTTTCTTTTTTTTCTGTTTCTTCCCCCTGGCAAGGTATAGCTAGAAAACAAAGCTCTGTTGTTCTCTTGAATGCGGCTTTTTTGGATACTGGATTGAATACTTTCTCACTATCTAACACAGCTGAGCTCAATGCCTTTTCTTCCTGAGGACGCTCAAACTCTCACCCCCTGGGAGAGTCACGTGGCCACTGGACTATGGATAAAAGGGGACCGTTTCTCTTTCTGTTGAATCTCTTCCACTACTTGTCAAAAATCTGCGCTTCACTATGGCAGAGAGAAGGGACAATAATGAGCAAGAGTGCATATATGAGTGGATGGGGATTGGCCTTTCAGCTAGAGGGGAGCTTTCCAGGCCATGATTCAGGAACTGTGCGTTTTCCATTAAATAGTGTTTGGAAAAAGCCATATAAATATTCCTTCAAACAGAAACCAGGGCTTGTAGTGAAGTAGGTGAATGTCCCAAAGAAAGAGCTATCAGATCTCCAGTTATTCTAAGCAGAAAGGAATAGTTCCAACAGGGGACACAAACCGTGCTCTGCTTCCTGCCCTGTGCAGCCTCTAGCACAGGGCTGAGGGAAAACTCCTGGGAAACAGACCTGAGCTCATGCTCCTTTAGTCTGGGGTAAGCATTTGCTATGCGCTGTATCACTGGATAAAACAAAGCACCTGTGGTACCAGTAGCTTCTCCTTCAGAGGTCTTGTGAAAACTAGTAATTGCTTCAAGAGTGCCAGCCATCCTGGGTAGGCTGGCTTTCAGGTGCTGAGAGAGGATAAATAGAAGGAAAAAAACCTGAAGTAGCTGGAGCGTCTCTAGGATTAGGTGGTAACTGAGTGAGAACTTTGGATCTTACCATTTGTACATAGGCGTGAGAGGAGTGAAGTGGGAATTCCCCAACTCCTCCTGCGTATGTATACTGGCTGTTCTAAATGTTAACTGTCTCATATAACTAGACCTGTAACATTTTACAAGCCACTTTTTTTTTTTTCCCTGCTGCTGGGAGTTAATGGGTTTTCAGGATCAGAAATGGGTAATGAGCAAAGAGCTCTCTTTGCAGAAACACGTGACAGAAGTGTAGCCTTCTCAGCTTCAGTCTTTAAGCTGAAATAGACAAATTTCAGCTGTAAGTGCAGACTGCTGGCTGTGGAGATGGTAGTTTATGTAATACAGATTTATTGTCAAGATCACTAATCCTGCTTCTCAAATATAGTGCATAGGTACCAGCTAGTAAACAAGCTGTGCTATTTTAAGAGATATCTGGAAGAATATCACTCATTGGAAGACTACATCATAGATGGTGTTAGGTATAATTCTCAAATAAAATATGGTCATCATATTACACAGACTTTGGACTGAATAGCTACCTGTACCTTTGTTCTGTTTGACTTATTTATCGATGTCGTCTGTCAAGCAATACTAAACTGAATTGGGTAACCATCCTGTCTCATATGTTTCATTTATTGACTGATCAATACTTGGATGGGTTTTAAACTTGATGTGTTAAAACAAAACTGCCAACAATAAAACCTAACTATACTCATTTTAAAAGGGAAGTTAAAAAATTCTTTAAGATGGAGGAAGCTTGGAAATAGTAGGGCATGCTTCTCCATTGCACACTGCTTTCTAGCAAAAAAGTGAAAGGGAAATGAGAGGAAAATGTTAATGCTGAGACACATAAAGACTCACAGCAATCTTTATAAAAAGAATTTATATAAGTAATTTTCAGAGCCTCTAAAATGTCTTTCTATCTGGAATTGGGGTTGTACAGGGTTGAAAATATAAGCGTGTATCATACTGATATGTCAGTCATAGTTAACAAGCAATTTTGAGAGGTAATCTGTTTCAAACAGTCTCTTGCAGGCTGGGAGACAGCATTTATTACTGTGCAAATGAACCCGCCAGCTGTTTTTTGCAGGAGGTGACGTGAGTTAAAACGCTGGTTGAATGGGGTCACTAAGGGAGTGTAAGCATCGCTAGAGGTTAAGATGGCTAGTAGCACACTAAAAATATTCTGTGTTGGATTTTTTCTTGAAAAACAAAATTAGAAGGATAGAGGAGAAAAAAATTCTTTCTCAAAAAATCGGTTTGGGTACCTTGGGTTATCCAAGATATATGAAAAAATATGTCTTACTAAACATAAAAATATTGTGGTTTTTATAAATTCTCCCTCTCTTCCTCCAGTCCTCCCTTCCTGCCTTCCTTGTTTTCTTCCTTCCATGGTTGAATAGTGTGATTCCTCAACAGTTCACAAGTATGTTTCTAAGCAAATATCCTGCTTGTTCTACGGCTGCCTCATGGAGATGCATACTATATTGCACTATTGACCCTAAAACCTAACCCACTGAAAGGAATAGTGCCTGCTTTGAAATGTATCTTTTCTTTGAAGAGAAACTTTCTTTCCTCACTGTGCCTTATGAAGAGCTAACCTAGAAGCTTTTTCTGATATATTAGCATGAGAAAGTGCATATATCTTTATTGGGCTTCTTTTCCTGGGAAAGCCATGAAACAGATATAATTATCACATCATTTTATGCTTTGGACAGTAGTTTCTTGTGCTTGCCAAACCATTGCAATGGTTGCATATAATCCTATCATAATTATACTGGCAAAATATTTAAATGTTCTTTGGTAAAAGCTAAGTTCTATTTCTCCATTTCATGGCTATTACACTTTGGGAAAAGAGTGAAAAGAGAAGAAATAAGGAGTTTTCCTGTACCTTACACAAGCTGCATAAAGAGAATGCAGATGTTCTGCCTAAATCTGTGGGAGGACACACATTGCACTCTAAATATTTCCAAAGGATTATGACTAACAAGTTATGTCAAGGGTTATAAAGAGCTCAATGATGGTAACATGACAAATTTAAAAAGTAGACTTATGTGCTAGCTACATGTGAAGAAAGGTTGTGTTTCTCAAATTAAAATGGTAAACTTTGGTCACTGACGTTTATCTTTGGCATTGGCACTAAGCTCCTGCTTTGTTCAGGCTGGTTATTGAAAGACAATAGGGTGTATTGGTTTCCTACTTTCTATCCTCCAGGTAAATTCTGTCTCGGAAACCAGGCAGGATTATGCATTCCCATCCACAAGGCTGGGCTGGGCCACTGCTGCAGCTGCAAGCAATGCTATGTTGCATAGCCAAGTCTGAAAATATGAAAGTTTCAATCAGTGTATTTGTTGTTAATGCTAGTGGTTTCTTTATTGCATTTCCATAGAAAAAGCCTGTTCTCTCTGTAGAGTAGCTGGTTGTTAGCTTTTCCTTTTAAATATATAGATGGCTTGAGATGTAAATGGACATATTCCAGAATTACTTTGGGTAACAGAGTTTTGTTTTTTTCTGTAAGACATTCATGTTTCTGTTCAAAACATGCAAATGCATGCAATTTTCCATGAGTTAATTTCAATGAAAAAATCACCTTTGCTCCAACGGTTGTGGATTCCTAAAAGAAATTTCTGATCTTTCTCATGGGAACATTCTCACAGTATTTGCAAGTGATAAAACTGTGAGGCTCAGAAAATGAGATAAAAAGCAGAAAAATGAATAGAATATTTCATTTTCTAAGCATTCGCATAAGTAGGAGGAGTATAGCCCAGGGCTCTTACTTGCTTAACTCTCCTCTGGTTTTGTGTAGCACTCTTTCTACCAAATTAAAATATTAAAGTTGTGACTACAGTGGGCTGGGAAGTAGTTTTCCCTCCTTATAAAACTTGCTGAAATTAAAAAAAAAGCATGAGCTATACATGAAAAGAGACTTCTAGTAGATCTGTGACATTGCAAGTGATACAGGGAATTTTTTTAGCTTGCAGATGAGTAATAACTCAGTTATAAGTTTTAGCCATGGAACTACTCTAGGTTCATCCTCGTTGTCTACAACAAATCTGTAGTGAATCCTAAAATGCCTACCGTGTACAGCTTAACCATTTGGTCATAAGATCACTTTCATTAATCAATAATCAAGAATTAAAGTCAATGGGGTATATAAAATAACAGCACAAACAATCAGATAAATGATTTGATCATTCATGTATGTGACAAGGCAGCCAGATTTAGATTCTATACATTCCCTATGCTACAAAATAAAAATGAAGCTATCGTTCAGTATAAAAATTACACTAGATATCTTAACAGTGAATCTCTTATTTTCCATGAACATTCATTGAAAAAAAGATGTTCCAACCAAAAAAGAAAAAAAGACTTGGAATAAACATTTTCTGGTTTATATTATCAGCCAGCTCAGACTGGAACAATTTTTCAGATAGCTCATCTGGTTTTTCGGGTCAGCCCAGTCATCTGTGTAAGAGAAAAAAAGAAATATCTGTGTCTCTCAAATGACCTTCCAATGCTGTCAACTTTGTAATGACCTTCAATGGAAGATGATAAACTAGTATATAAATATTTCTATCAATGTAATTTAGTAGAAAAGTATTTATCAAATGATCTAATCTTCTATTGATTACAGTCCTAAGAAAATGTTTTTATTTTAACTAGGGAAAAAAAAAAATCTATTCTGCAGTCTTTCACTCTTCGTTGCAGCACATGAAAACTTAGCAAAGGATTTTCATGAATTCAAAGTTAGGGGTGGGAATGCTTATTAAAGACAAAATGAAGTTCTCATGTAGTTTGAAAAGTTTTGAAAGAATTTTTCCGTTGACTAGACATCTGTTTCCTCCTAGAATGGAACTGCTAGTCATTGAAGTGAGGAAACATTTCTTACACATCTTTCAAATATAAGGAGACTGACTAACCTGTGTCCTGATGTAATGTTCTTTATGGTTGAAAAAGCATTTGAGCTTCTGAAGAGATTTATCTCACCTAGTTTCAGATGTCTAAGTCTGATTAAATGTAGGCTCCTACTTCAGGATGAGATTCATTGTACTGCAGATTCAGATGAGTACATGGACAACATCTCTGTAGACTGTAAAAAATGTCTGAGGACAATTTCAGATGTAGAAGTATTCATGTGAGAAACCCAGAAGAAGTCAGATAAATCCTAGTGCCTGTCTGTGATGTAAATGTTCTACTTCAAGACTGAATACCCAAGACTTGCACTATAGTGAAAGAAGTGATAAAGGCACTTGGAGTCATATGGTTATCTCTGAAACTGGACATCCAAAGCTCATCAGAAGCATTATGCTTGAAAGATTTTACACTGTAGATCCCTACGTTTGATCAAATTGTTCCTATGCCTGATGTAACTGTAATAAGAAATTAATTTATATATAGTGAATTAAATAATATTTAAATTTAATGATATCAATTAAATAATGAATTGTTATAAATTATAAGGATTAAGTGAATGACAGACAAATAGGTGCAAGAGGTGCCATTTTTCTGAAACTCCAAGACAACCCTCAACTATCATCCTATTGCAGTTGCTTAGGTGGCTTACCCCGGGTAGTATAGGTAATACAAATGGTGACCATGTATGCTTCTTCTCTCTCTTTTGTCAGCTAAGGTCCTCTTAGATTTTGCTTGTAAATAAAGGTGCCAATAGATTATATTCACTTGAAAGAGCTGTCTGACTGCCTGACTAGTAGACTGAATGTCACACAAATTAATCTAATAAACGTCCTTTCTTCTTGACATAACTGAGTCCACATCATGGGTGTTACTGGTATAGTGATTGTAGATAGAATTATTTTTGGCCACATAATTTTGCCCACACTAATTTCTAATGTACCTTGCACGTCTACAAATATAACACAAAAGGTTGTGTAGCCATTACCCAGTCTCGTGAGGGCCAATTTGTGCCTCATGCATGACAAGAACCTTTTTGTTCTTATGAGGGGCACCTAAAGATGGAAGTGAAAGAACTTGGTGTGGTTCTTAATAAACCTTATGTTGAAATCACCCAGTCATTCCCCAGTCATTCCCCAGTTAGTCCTCACATTGTTTCATATTTTCTGGACCAAAAAAATTGAAGAAACATTTGGAAGTGCTGCATATTTACCCCTTTAACTTCTCATTCTTATAAAACCTTCTGATGAAGATTCAAGGGAAGACCATCAGTAACCACACTTTAATGTCAAACTTCTGAAATGCTTTGCACAGGACATATGGAAAATTAGACCTCACAAAAGAAGATTTTAAATTACTATCTCACTGTTCAGACATATGTTCAAAATTCTAAACAGGCATAGGTCCTTCTATGACAAGAATCATGTTCCTATTAATTGTTCATTCTGTGCAGATGTTAAAGATTTGTGTTCCAAAAATAAAACAAAAAAGAAAGAAGAAACTAGAAAGTACAAAGGAAATTAAACAGCATTAATCCCTATATTTTCCTGGTAAATGGACTGTGGAATATTGATGTTTTTAATGGAATTTCAAATATCCCTCATGCATTGATTCTATTGTGGCCTGTTTAAGAAAAGAAACAGCAAGAAAAGATTTCATAGTAGGATTATTATACCCAGTAGAATAACTACAGAATGAGAATAAAAGAACAAAATGAGTAATTGATTACAGATCAATTGTAAGTGAAAAAGAATAGAAAAAATTTACTATGTAGCAAGTTAGCAAAATGCTAAATTCTTTGAAGATTTCATATAGAGAAAAAAGTAAACTCAAACATTTTATAAAGCAATGGCTGCCTAAAAGCTTGGCTAGAGCAAAAAGAGAGAAAAATACAGGCTTAAAATATTAAGCAGGTTAAAAAGGCAAGCACTTTTATATCTAAACAAAGGTTTGGTGAGACAGTAAAAATTAACGCTTTTTCTATTGGGGACCCTAATTTTCAGACTCTTTTTGTCTATTTTAGTTCTTCAGAGTTTATCTCCTCTTTCAAAAGATGGTTTAGAGTTACTTTGGAAGTGAATCCAGCTTACCCATAGTGTATGTGTACTACCAAGGTAATGTTCTCTTCCTCTTGTTCTTAACCCTGAATTTTGACAATAGCAAAGCAAATAATATTAATGTCAGACAGACATAAAGAAATCAGAAATTAAACTGTATATTGCCTACAGTACTCAGTCATTATTTTGATGAGTCTTGTCAGTCTCATTCAGCAAGGTGACAACTTGATTTACTGCTCTTTATTATCTGAATTCTGAAAACATTCAACAATTCAAGTAACCAAAAAGAGAAGACAGAAACAGTCTTGCAAGCAACTTTAACTGCTAGCAAATTAACATTTGTATGAGAGACTAAATCAAAGTTAAATCTAGGATTCAGTTTTCTGTAATGACAAGCCCAGTTAGAATATAATTCTCTAAAGTATAGAAATGAAAATACTTAATAACTCAGAGGCTTGGTTTTATGCAGCAGATGATCTGTGTCTGATTGCATTTATATAACCACATAAGACATGCTGGAGGATGCAGCATGGCTATGAACTTTTTCTCACCCTTCCATACTTTACAAACTGCTGCTTGATCCATTCTTCTTTCTATTCTTAAAAATTTTCACAAGTAGGCAGTACCGTTACAAGGGCAAGGCTTGACAGGTCCCTCAAATATTTGCCAGGTGTGCTGTGGAGGCTGTATCTCTTCACACTGTGCCCATCTACATGATGTTCTTCCATGGCTGCCCAGCCCCATATATACTGATGTTAACCCTGTTCTGTTATGTTCTGGACAGAGTTAAAAATTGGCTATAATAATAGGCAGAAATTCAATAAATTATTATTTATTTTAAAAAACTTCTTAAAGGTGCTTAAAATCTTTTGGTCTTCACTGACTTCTTGGAAAACAACGTGATGAGGAATTTTTAGTCTCATTCCTCATGAGAGCTATAGTTGTCCATAGACTGTCTCCCCTTTATGCTGGCTTTTACTGATAACATTTCTGCTAAAGCAGCATGGCTGGAGATGTTTGTGGCAGTCTGCGGCAGTTCAGCAAACACAGCAATTGCATATAGTCCAGTCAGGAAAGATAACTACAAAGAGAAGAGGTAGAAGATGACAGAAGTGTACTTCTCATACAGCACAACAGTAGCACATCGTGGAACTGCCTGTGTGGAATCTTTAGCTAGAAATCTGCAAGGCTTTTTTCCCCAGAAGTCAAATGCTATGATTCAAAACATCCTGGACTCCAACAGAAGTCACATGCTGGTTTTAATAAATGTCCTTCATTCGAACAAGTTGCTTACAGTCGCCAGTTTGAACTGTTGCTAGCATGTCTCTACAAAACCTGAAACAATTTTCTTGCTTTTTCTCTCTAGGCTGTTCTCTTTCTCAGGGCCTTGAGTGGAGCAGAATCTAACTGCCCTGAACTATTTTCTTCGTACTCATCCTTTTCAACTTCATAATAGCCCTCTCAGGGGTTTAGCTGACCCTGTTCAAAGTTTTCTCTGATGTGGTGCAGCCATGTAACCCTGGATCAGACCGCTGGGAAAACACAGAAATAGTGAGAAGAGAGGAGATGAGCCTCCCCTTGCTTGGATAATGATTTGAACCCTTGGTCCCTGCCTGAGCTATACTGCAGCTGTGCCTGTGCCTGGCATCTCCCTCCCTGACCTGTCCTTGCTGAACCACCTCCTTGGCTTGAGCTGGGACCTGCATCCTTGCTACAGACCTGCCTGGCCATCTAGTCTGTGGCCAGCCCTGGTCTTCATCACCAGACCTACTCTGCTCTGCTTGTTTGGGTATGGTGGGATTGTGTCCATTCTCCAGGGGGCCTTGCCATGACTCTCAGCTCCCCTTCCCTTCAGGAGGATCCTCTTCCCTACCTGATGAATCTAAAATATATTATTTCCATAAAAAGCTATTTCATAAAGTCAGTGTACTACAAGAAAATTAATATCCCAATTCTATTTGCAGTTTTCTGTTTCATTGTTGAAAACATCCCTTTGATTTAGTATAATGAATTCTGCCCAGAATTTTGAATGTAATTATTAATTTAATTTCAGAATAAAGGAAAAAATATTTGGTTTTGAGTATAGAAGAAGTCAGGTATGAACGATAACATAAATACTTACTGGGTGTAAGTACATCCTGAAGTCCTCTTGGCGAAATATTCCTGAACTTTGCAAGACTTTTGGAGGTTGTGATGATTTGAGGCTTTTTGGATCTAAATGGGATGCTTTCCACCAGCAAATGTACAAGCACATCAACCATGTGTGCTTAGCTTAGCTGAGAAAAAATTTGTATTCCTTATGTGTACAGAACTACGTACAGACGTATGAAAACAGACCTTTATAACATCTTTATTATTTAATTGTGCTAATCACATATTATTTCATACCTGTGTGATTCAGCCAGGGTTAAACTGTAAGAATTCTCATCTTTTACATATGTTATGGCATGAACTAAAGATCAATGAGTGGTTCACACATCTTGAAATTAAACCTTGTAACTGTGTGCTATTTTGCTATCTTAGGTTAAAAATACATAGTAGTTCTTTCAAAAATTATTTTCCCTACAATTTGCATAATAAACATTGTGCTCTTCTCTTTTGTAAGTGAAGATTTCCCCAAATATCTTAAAAGAAAATTAAATTAAAACAAAACACTTCAGCATAGATGCATCTTTTGTTTTTTTATAAAATTTGGTACAGTGTTTTTATAGTAACAGTGTACATTCTAAGGTATTATAGAAAAAAATCTAAAATACAATTGTCAGAATAAATTAACAACATTTCCTTAACATTTGCCGTATTTTTTTATTGATTGTTCACGCATTTACACATTCACAAATGAAAGTGATTTCACATGTGTTTTTTGACAATGGGAAAAAAATTCTTGCTCTTCCTGACGTCTCTTGCTCATGTGAGTAGACAATTTTTGGTTCTGTACAGAGTTGGCAAAGTTACCATTCTGTGTTACATTATGAAAACTAGGAGTAAAATTGAACAAGAAGAGGTTACTTCTCATTTTTACAGTGTTTGTGCACAGACAAGTATTTATGGCTTCAGGTTGAACAAACTCCATCAACACACAGACAAGTAGGTATATATGTCCACTTGACTTGCTTACGTCAGAGCACAGATATGTTTCTGGCACAGAGGTGACTAAGCTGCAAATGCCTATGTAGAAATCCTTAATTTCCATGTCTTCAATGTTTTCCCTATTTCTGTTCTGCGTTGTTCTGTGTGATGAGGCAGAAATAGGGTCTGTTTTTATCACTCTCCATCTGTGTTTACTTGAGAGTGAAAGGATTTTGCAAAGTAGATTTTCTTCCCATATTGTTCTGGCACCCTTTTCCTACTTAAGGTATTTACCAATTACAGTCTGACATAGTAGCTACAAAGGAATAGAGGAAAAAAAAGAATTAGTGGAACTGACTATTCTCCTGTGGATTTTTTATCAGGTCATATGATGTATCTGATGATTTCTAAAGGGAGTTTGCTGCACAGCTTGTTGCAAGAGACTTATTAGTGTTAACATAGCTGTTGTTATACTGCATGCATGTATTCATTTGACACATCTGTACATTTCATAAAGATGTCCATTGATTTTAGATCTTCTGTAAGCGATGATAGATAGCTATATAGGAATGATAGTTGATCTATCATTCCTGTGAAATCCGGTATGCTCTGTCTCATCACCTCTGGTCATTTTATAGTGTTCTATCATCAAGACACGCAAGTGGTTATTCTGTTTGCATTAAGTGGAGGAAAAGAATGCAAAAAGATTGTAGGTTCTTGAGACCCAAAAGCCTATAAGGTACCCAAGTTCAAATAAGAATCAGCTGATGTACAGCAATGAAAATATTTTAACTATGGAATACAAAATGGAATAGGTGGGGTAGGGAAAAGAAGTTCCATACTTTAAAATAATTATATTTCTATAGCTCACTACATTCTCCGAGGCGAAATGTGACCATATATGGATTTCCTTCTTGCCATAAATGATCACTAATGCCCTCTGGATGGTAGCACATCAGTAGGAATATCTCCAGAGATGTGCTACCAAAGAACAGATCAAGGCAGACTGCTGTTGAAGAAGTTGACATAGGCCAAAAAATAGGAAAAATGCAATTTTCTCTTTTCAGTGTGCATAGTGCTAGTAGTGATTGACTCCTAGCAAATTTACCCATTGACTCCTAGCAAATTTACCCGCTAAGTAAATGCAGATGAGGCACACTGTCTACACCGGGCACTGCAGGTCAGTCATGGGGAGAGTTACTGTCCTAGCTGTGGTTATTTATTGTGCCATTAAATCCTGCCCATATTTGCACTCCATTGGATGTTGGCATCCAGGAGAACCAGCTGTCAATTAGCTTAAATCAGAATCATTTTAATAGTGCTATGATAGTCTTTACAACAGTGAAAATATTTATAGAACGTGGAAACTGTGTTTCGTGATATTGGAATCAATGGGAGGTAGGTATGTAAAATTTCTCCTATTGAGATACATTCCTTCTGTGATTCAAAACTCTGGCAGCGGTTGGAATGCATCTCTCTGTAGATACACAGGCCCTCAATGGGGATTTTCTTTTAGAAAGTAATCACGTTTGGCACCTATTCTCACCAGATACAAAGATAAACATCTCATTTTTTTAGGGAAGCATTATTTATTCTTTGTTTCTTGAAGGTTTTTGTTTCTCACAGCAACTTAGCAGGGGAGCTGACCTAACTGTAGGTCATTTTCCTCAATTATTCAGGAGTTTTGATACTCTTACTATTGGGAATCCATGTAGTGGGTACTCATGTTCCCCTCAAAACTGTATTTGTCTGGATTAAGCGTAATGACTAAGACCGTGACCACGTTTAAACTAGAAACACTTGCTAGTGTGGCAATATTAGTTAGTGACCCTACTCTTACAAAATGTTTTCCTGGAAGAAAATGCATATTCATTAGGTTGTTTATATCACATAAATGGCTTCTGCTACTATAGCTTTCTTCATCTAAGGAGACGGAATAAATAATACCAACAAACCTGACTTTCTCACAGTACAATTTACACCTACTCTAGAAAGAAGTGCTCGAATACTGTCAAATCTTATAATGGTTGTTTGAATTTTAAGACTTTGATCATTGATATATTCATATATAATCAGCAAAACAAAGGAATAAATCAGTTGAATACAATGGATAACAAATTATCTGTGCTTCAGTAGCACACAAAGGGAAATTTTGTTTGTGTCTACCAGGATGATTACATAACTCTGTAGTTCTTTCTAGTAAATGTCTAATTATATAAAAGCCAGATTTTCTTCAATACTCCCCACTGGTGTATTATTACATGCATACATCTGCAGCTTGCACTGCAGATCAATCAGGATAATCAGAACAGGCATCCCGCTAGACTGACTTCTTGGAACATTACTGCATGTGACTGAGGCCTCACAAGGATTTATATCTCAAAGGTAACAAGAAGGCAGCCAAACAGAGTTTGTATTTAGCTAAAGAACAAATGTCATGTTTGTGCCTGATGGTCCCTAGAGTGTATTTCTGTTTCTGAGCCTCTGACATACTGGAAATAATGATAAGAGGCTGAAAGTCATTAAAAGGCATCTATTTTGTTTGAAATACGTAATATTGCAGTGCTTAGCTTTGTAATAACAGTACTAATTTCTCAGTATAAATCCTTTGTGAACCATATTGCTTACACTAAAAAAGGACAACAGAAAATGTACTACAGTTTCAGTTATTTAAACTGCTATACTAACAGCGAATATCTGCTATTAGTCACCCTGTGAATTCAATCTGACTGAACAAGTACATTTTAATTACTATTTAAAACTTATACCAGGGACATACTGAAATATTTTGTTCTAAGTCTTCAGATATGTTATTTAATAGATTCTTTTTCCTATGATTCATTGTTACAAGAATTTTTGTACACATTAATTTCCATTTTTAAAATTGAGTCCAGTCTGAGTGGAACAGAAATAAAAGGCCTAGAGTAGTTCCTGATTGCTGCTCCTGCTCTTGGCCTGAAAGGACAGTTTGTTTTCTGCTACACCCTGCTTCACTCCTGCAGGGGAGATGTTCCTATTCCATAGTAAGTATTAGAAATATAATAGAAAAAAAGGCTTAATCAGAGCGTGTAACAATTCCAGTGCAAGCTTCCAACTATTTCACACATCTCCACAGATTGCAAGGGGCTTGGCAACTTTTGCCTAAGGTTGTGCAGGGGCTTGGCAACTTTTGCCTAAGGTTGTGCCTACACCAGCAGGTGCAGGGTGATCTGAGATGGGTCTGCCTGGACTAGTCAAGGAAATGCAGAGATGACTATGTGTGTACCTCCCCTGTAGCTGCAATGAGTCAGCTGTGGCTAAATCGGTTAGCTACATGAGTAGTATAGCTGTCCTGCAAAGGCAGAGTGATTTAGCTCAGATACATTTTCTTCAAATGAAGCTGTATTGTTTCTAGATCTCTTTTCAGTCCCACAAAGAGCTGCTCTGTGCTATATAGGCTTGTCAGCCACATCTCTTCTAGCTCAGGGACTGCTGATCTTTATTATTCTTTTTTCAGTGCAGATATACTTTACAATGAATCGTGAGTATTTTCTGCTTTTCTCACTCACAAGCCTAGCTTAAACTTCTGTCAAATACACTTGTTTCTTTAAAATGCTGATCTTTTTGACACATTTGCATGCACACAGGCACTTACACACCTGTCTACTTGGAGTAAAGACATGTTTGGGTAAATTTTGCACACCAGCAGACACTTCTGATATTTCATCAATGTAGTTTCAGTTTCCTCCATGTGTCTTTGTCCTGGTTTCAGCTGGGATATAGTTAATTTTCCTTCCATTAGCTGCTGTGTTTTGGATTTAGTATGCGAAGAATGTTGATAACACTGAAGTTTTCAGTTGTTGCTATAAATCAAGGACTTTTTTCCAGTTTCTCATATTCAGCTAATGAGAAGGTGTACAGGAGCTGGGAGTGAGCACAGCCAGACAGATAGACCAAGCTGGCCAACAGAAATATTCCACACCATAGATGTCTTGCTCAGTTTATAAATGGGGTTGGCCGGGGAGCAGGAATCTCTTTTTTCTGGGAGTTTTGACTATACTTGCTCTTTTCCAGGAGTTTGGTCTTTTTTCCACGAGTGTCGTAACTTAACCTGGCAGCTGGCAACTAAACACTAGACAGCTGCTCGCTCATCCCTCTGCTTCTCCCCCCAGGGGGATGTGGAGGAGAAATGGACAAAAGGGGAAACTCGCGGCTTGAGATAAAGTTTAATAAGACAACAAAAGAAATACTAACACTACTAATAATACTAATATAGTAATGGTAATAACAATAATAATAATAAATATGCAATACAAACCATATACCCGCAAGTTTTCCTCTTTGTCCATTTCTCCTCCCCGTTCCCCTGGGGGGGAAGGGGAGGGGTGAGAGAGCGGCTGTCTGGTGCTTAGTTGCCAGCTGCTGAGTTAAACCATGACAGTTGTACGTCAGAGGTACTGAGACTATGACAGGCACAGACAAGCAAGAATAGTATAGAATGATGCTTGTAACAATATCTCTGTTGCTCTCCTAGTAATATAGGCTATTTACTATTATGTAACAACTTTGCAACCACAGTGTGACAGAACAGCATCTAAAGCATTTGGAGCTATCTTTTTTATCCTTTTTTATCAAGACATTAATGGGGAGTGTGCATAAACTTTTGTCTTTGCAATATCCTTACAAGGGATTATTGAAATGGATTATAATTTCATACCCTCTCTGAAGAAATCACTTCTGATGAGCTGGTAAGAAGTTAGAAGTGAAAGAGTATGATTAAGATAAGAAAGAAATAATTAAACTTTTACTAGTAAAAACAGCTGTTTGTGAAGTTTTATATCTGTGAAAGCAAGTTCCTCTCGCAGAGAAATACAGGATTTGATTTTATGCTTTATCCAGTTGTTTTCAATAGCTTTTTCTTTTAAAAGTAAGTCAGTAAAATCTTCATACTGATTCCTTTTTTTTTAACAATAAGACCTTCCACAGCACAACAAGTTGACAAGTAAGCTTTAAAAGTAATCTCTGACAGAAATATTGGAAATTTAGACAAGTTCAGTGGAGTGAAAATAAAAGTAAACAGGAAATTAGTACTTCAAAACAGCCAGGAGCTGAGGAGAATTAAGGGCTGTAAAAAATCAAGGGCATCAATAAAGTTGTTTGGACCTTCTTTATAAAAATAAAAAAGAAAATAGAAGAAATCAAAACATGTGTTTTTCATTATATCTTTAACTCTTATGGATTCTTGTCCGGACAGCAGAAAATTTTTGCGCTTTGTAAATTAAATACACTGGTAAGTGAATGTCAGTCATGAGGCTGGACCAGCCAAAGAAAATGCTCAGCCAGTTGCGCCTTAATATGTACATATTTCCTCTTTGAGACTACATGGTACCTGCTCCCTGCTTTGTCACCTTTGATGAAACAGCACAGATCTGAAATGAGAAGGAATCTTCCCCACTGTGAGCCAAATTATATGCCAGATCTTTCTGAATGGCCTGTTTCCTTTTCACATGCTCTAGAATCAGTTCTAGGACCACCGTCATTAGCTTCCTTCCCAAGCATTTTAAGTGAAGCCTCAAAAAAAAGGTACCATCTTTCATTAATCTCTTTGAAAGCTTAGTCCTTAAATGTGCGCTCTGTCCTTCAACATACATTCATGAACAGATGCTCCACATTGGAGTTTTAACTTTCTCTCTTCAAGAAAGATTGCATATTTGTAAAATGTCCATTTCAATCATCAGTTTGCTTTCTGTATCAAAATGACATTATTAAATAGTCTGTTGCTGATGATAGTTTTTATCTCATGACGAGGTTCTGAGCAACCTGGTTTAGTTGAAGAAGTCCCTGCTCACTGCAGGGGGGTTGGGCTAGATGACCTCTAAAGGTCCCTTCCAACCAAAAGCATTCTATGATTCTGTGATTCTATGATTCTCTCATCTGGCAAGTGTATGTCATGTGCTAATACAAGTCTTTGGCATGAATATCAACAATTTCAAGAGTACCAAAAACTACTTGTATTTCTCCTCTTCCTGTCTTGGTGTCTAATTCTTCCACCTTGCAGTAATCCCAGTGGACAACACAAAAACATTCCAAGTCGTGATGAGAATTAGAAATGTATTAGTTTAAAGATTTTAGCAGAGAGTGTAAGTGCAATTTCTTTTAGACACATGATAAAGAAAGGCATAGAACATCTAAGTGCAAAGAAGAAGTGAAATCTTTTGTCTGTCCTTACTAGGTTAAACAGGAAAAGGTTTTTTACATATTAGCATCGTGTGTGCAACAAATATACAAGCATTGCTGGTCAGTTGTGAATGGCATATCAATAGGCATTTATCTTCTTTCTTTTCAGTTCCATCTTCTATGTTTTTCTTTTTTTTTTTTTTTCCTTTTTCCTCCTCATTTTCATCTTTTGTCTGGTTTTAAATCAGTTCTAATTAGGAAATTTTACAGTCCTTTATGATACCATCAAATCACTTTCTGTAGAATATAAAATTTCAATGTTTTTGATTTGCTCTAAGAACTGCTACAGTAATGTTTTTACAAATGGCGAATAATTGTTAGTAGTTTTATGGATTACCTGTCCTCAACTTTGTTATTTATATTAAATGTCTCCATGTCGTGATGATTAGCTATTTAGGTATTTCTTTTCTCCCAGTGAGAGTTAGTGTGTAATTTCTAAGAAAATATATTCAGCTTTATTCTATTCTTCAGTGTTTGTAGGCGTGTATTTTTAATTTATAAGAAGATTAGGCTGCATATAGTTAGCCCTTTCCTGACTATCTTTACATCAAGTAATTATTATGCAGTCTTTGCCCTATTTTAGATTGTCTAGTTGACAAACTACTTCTTTTTATGGATGTAGGAAGGACAGCAAAGGCAAGTGGAGTGATTTGTCCAAGGTGACTAAGCAATCTAGAGCAGCAGAGTCAGAAAGGTAACAGAGGTCTTCCGAGACGCTTACTATTTTGTCTGTTGATGTGCTCAGCGTCTTCATTAGAGCAAATTGCTGTTACTTGTGACTTTTGTTTCACTGCAGAACTGATGCAGCTCTCAGAGAATGAGCTAGGCTTGGTTCCAGCTGGCACATCATCAACCAAATTCCTAACAACAGTCAGATTGCAGTGTCTTTGTAGGAGATGTGTGAGCCAGAGAAAACCCAGCTTCACTTTCAGAGTCTAGGATGGGTTTGAGAACAGAACAGTGAAAGGGAAATACCACAGCTTTTTCACATTTAAACTCAGAACTGAGCAGATGTAATATGGAAATAATTGAAAGACAATAAACAAGAAACCTCCAATCCTTTTTTATGTATTTATTTTTTATTTTTGGTTTAATGCAGCCAGTTAACACGGCAAAGCTCCACTTTAAGGACTACAATTGCCTTGGTCTGACTGCATGTACTTATCTCTCCTTTCCAGCCTACTAACTCCACACACGATAAATGAAAACCTCGAGAGGTCAAGGGATACTTGCCAAAAATCTCTAAAACTCTTTAACTAGATTTCTAATAATATTTCAATAAAACAAAGAAAAAAACAAAAATACAGTCTACTTTTTATTATATCTGTTGTTTGCTTGCAGCCAAGCCAAGTATTTACAGGAACAGTTTTTCCGACATATTTAGCTCTTGCTTATCATTGTGGAAAGATTACACATTTTTTAATCAGTTGTTCACTATTCATAATTGGTTGAACTTTTCATGACAGTAAACTCAAAACTGTGGATTATGACAGCTGCCAAGACCAAATGTCCAAAGATCTTTTAAATCATGAGGCTTTAAAGTGATGAGAGGGAAGAACAAAACTTTTTTGTTCTGTTTTTCCTGCTAGTTTTAACTTTTCAAGGTTGACCAAAGTGAAATTTGTAAACTTTCTCCAAAACCATAAAGACTAGAATACAAAAGATACTATATTTTTATATACATGCACTTTGTTATTTATGAATATGATATACATTATTTTATACAAATATATGTAAATATAGTAGAGTAAAAGATGTAATGAAGCATGAGATTGTTACATCTTTACTGACTTTCAAGGTGGAGAATTTAAAACATTAAGTATTGAGTGTTGGGAAAAAACCCAGATGCTAGCAATTTAGAAGCGGTCATAAACACTTAAGTTTATTATTCTCTTATCAGTCAAGTTAGTCATTGATCAGCTGAGTGAGATCACAGTTTCTTTTTCCAGATATGTGTAATAGCAATAGAGGGCAGTTGTAAGCAATCCACTGGATTCCAAATAAGGAAGGAAACATTGTGCAGATCTCCGTGGTTTGGGTTTTTTGTTGTGGTGGTTGTTTTCTGTATGTCTATATTACATGTTAAATATCTGTTCAGACATCCTTAGGTCATGTGTCTCCTGTCAATTTGACAATTTGATCTAGAGAGGCTTGGTCAAACACTTCTATTTTGTCAAATTAGCCAGAATACTTGATATCAAATTTATGCCAACTTTTATGTTTTTTATGCTCCATGCAGAACAGACAAAGCTTGTTCTGGCATGAAGCTGCTGATAAAAACTTCATTCATGGGGGTGCTTGAACATATCTGAAACAGCAGAATAGAAGTGATCTGGACTGGTGCTTTGCGTCATTTAGCCACTCTATTTTTGATCTGTCACCAGAAGCCAGGCAGATAGTTTAACATATTGTCACGCCGCGGCCAGATACAGTTTTGAATGAGATAGCTGGAGAGCTGGAGGCAGCGTAGCCAGCCCTGTGCAGCTGTACCAACATTGCTCTGATAACACTATCTCCCTTCGGGCCACTTATCTTAGTATTTCAACTTGACACCTCACTGTGCTGTGTGGACATGCAGTGTTCTGGGACCTGATGGGACAACTTCATTTTGGCTGCATGCTAATAAAAAAGCATGAGATTTTACTTTGGTCTCTCAGACTATCTTTCCTCATAGCTGGAACACACAGACTTTTGTCGTTCTCGGTTTGAGTTCTGTCTTCAGACAGAATATTATGAGCATACAAATGAAGATTAGGACCAGATCTGCTTCACTTTTTTCTATTCTCTTTAACCAAAAGGGCTGGACATCTACAATGTTAAAGAAAAAACCACCGAAACAGCTTGTTCTTCTTTAAACAATCAAAAAAGGGTACTTGCTTTTTTGAAATGATTAGTGAAATGCTGACAATTAGTTGTCATGAGCCTTAGCTGCATTGCTAACAGCTGTTTGATGTAACTGATTTTACACTTCAGACGATACTCAGAATCTGCGTTGTCTCTATGCAGACAGAATAACTACACAAAGACCAAGAGTGATTCTACTTAAAAGCCAGAGTGATCCAGTGAGGGAAAGAAAATAATACGTGTTATTTCAAGGATTGGTCAGAAACCTTAAAAATTTAACAGTTAGTAGCTGAAGTAAACAATCTATATGTAATTGAAATGTCAATTTATTCCAGGCATCTGTACAGAACACAATAAACATCTGTAATCAGAATCGGCTTGCAAACACTTTATGAACAGGAAACTCTGTTTTTATTAGATAATATACTCACTACAAGGTTTTTCATCTCCTTGTTGCTGTGGCTGGAAATTTTATTGTGTCTGTGGAAAGAGTGGGGGGAATCACAACCTCTACCTTATACTATGACTGTTTGTAGTCTCATGCACACAGGGAATTTAGTTGCTTGTAAAGATCTCTCTAAATTTTCATGAGTATTTCATAACACATATTAGAAATAGTGCTCTTGTTTAGATCTAAAACCCAAAACACAGAGCCATAAATAAAACAAGGGCCAGCAATACAGTCATCGTTATTAAGATACCATCAGGAAACCAAAACCCTGGTTTTAGCATGTAGCTCGCATATAAATGAAGTTACCAACAATATCTGCCTCACCATCTTCCCCAGTGACTTACTTTGTGAATTTCAGTCACATTAGAAAACCTAGTACAGTGGCCAATACCATCATTTTTTTTACAGTCAGTTGGGCTCTCTGGTTTTCAAACATTTTGTCTTTTAATAGTGAGGGAGATTTTATGAAATACTGAAACACTCACATCCTATCGAAACATTTATGCTTCTGCTAAATTGTGAAATGATTTTATTCGTGTTAAAATACCTTAGAACTTTGACTCTGTAGGAGAATAACAAAACTGAGTCTGAAATCCATGCTGCATATGTCATACAGAAGTTATCGATTATGATAGGATCAATACTTTTTCCCTTCCTGTTATGACTGCTGTGGAAAAGGTTAATTGACCATTATCCAAAAGCCTAGCCATCCTTTTTTTATATTCAATGGCACAGTATGCGTTCTTTTCTTGGCACAGGATTTGATGAATCTTCAGCACCTGGCTTATATCCTTTCTCTGGGAGATAAAGTATGCATCCAAAACTTTGAACCACTGCTTTCAGAAAAACAGCTATTCAGTAGTCAGCAGACAGTTCTTGTAATATAACTCTGCAGTTTCTAGAAGTTTTTCTTCTGCTTGCCTTGTTTAGGGAAAGAATTTGGTCAATCTCTAACTGGCTCTCAACAATACAAATAGTAATATGATCCAGTCAAGTGCTTCTGCGTTCATTGTAATAAAATGCATCAAAATATGAAACAGAGATCACTGTGATGGGTTGTGTTTAGAATGCTGGCATTCTGTTGACATGCTGAAGATGGAAACCAACTTTGTGAAAATAATTGATCTTGAAAGGGATCAAACTGCTTATTATATTTTGGTATTAGGCTGATTTATTATGTGAATGTATTTGTACTGGTTAAACAAATGTTTCAAATAAGCTGTTTTGATTCATGGATGGATGTTTTAATGGAGCTCCCTCAACAGGGGTTGCATGGCACAAATTCTATAATTTACACTCCCAGTTTAAATACCACATGACACTGTTTTCTCTGGTGGTTACAGGGTATACTGTAATTTAGAATCATGAGCTTTTTATGCTGTCTTTTTGTAACTGAACCTCAAAGCTTCCCATCTGACTGTGATAGAATCTGCTCTAAGCAAATCTTCAAGGGTTGCGTACATTTATTCGAAATGCTACCACCTGTTAAATAGGTCTTTAACAGTGACCCATAGAACATACAAATAGCTCACAATGCAGACCAAGACAGAGGTGACACATCTGTTCCCATACTGTTATAGCCAAATCACAAGCAGGAAAGCAAATATTTCATGAAGAATTTAATATTGGTGCTTAACAGGAGAGACAAAAATGTTTTCTCTGTGGGAGAAGGAAAGCTAACAGGCAAAATAGTTCACCTGTATAAACCTGTGCAAGTTTCAACATCTGGCCTGTTGTGCGTCTCTTGCAGAGGTTTCGACAATGATTTGTGGGGAGGGTCTCTGTTCTGCAATCACAAGGTGATGTGTCAGAGCAGAGCCCAGATATATGGTAAGGTACAGCAAACAGGTTTGTTGTTAATTCTATAAAAAACAGCAGCGTGAAGCCAAAATTAACATATTCCTAGTGGATTCCATGCCTTTGGTAATGAGGTACTTCTTCCTCCATAAGGACGTTCTGATATGGCTCTAGAAATCTAATTAAAAACTCCTTACTTTTTACTAGGATATGTCCACCAAGACTTACTTACTTGCTTCATTAGGGTAGCTTATTATCTACTTGGTGCAGAGCGGGGATACAGATTCTGACACATAATATTCTTTGTTACCCTAAATTGGTTTATAAAAGCAATTAATTTGGTGTTTCTTATCTCGTATAGATCCATTTGCCCTGGGGGTAGGAGTAACAGGGGCAAACTTCATAACTTTGTGTAGATAAACCATCTCAAGGGTAAGTAGAGCAAGAGAACAAAGTGTTTTCTTTGCGTACAGTCACTATATGTATTGGAAGTAGTTTATCCACTACAGATACTGCACATAGTTCATATAGTTGGATGCAAGTATGATGGTGTCATTTCAGTGTTAATTTGCAGTAAAGATGTTAACTGCTTTACTGAAATTCTAATGGCTGCTAGAGATGATTTTGAGTGTTGACTAGGTAGCTTTGGGACATGGAAAGAAAAGATAGTTACATATGTCCTATTTAATGTATGGTAACTCCGACATGGCTACTAGCATTTTAGCTCTATTGGTAACTACAACTATAGAACTGAAAATGTAGTCTTGTGGCATGAAAGGTGTATTTTTTATTATTTATTTAATAACTGTGGTTGTAATTCTCCTGGTACTGTGAAGAAGGATGAGATAATGATATTCAAATTTCAGGTTAATTTTAGTATTTTAATTTGGTGATATTCATCAAGTTCTTAGGACAGCGCAGAGGCCGTTTTGTAGACCTTGCTGAACTCACATCAGCATGTGCTTGATTAATTATACTTTCTGAACTGCATAACTATTGTAAAACATTTTGTAGAAAAAGTAAATTAACTTTTTATAATATTTTATATAAAATAAGCAAGTAAAATGGATATTCACTATAGTGCATTGGTTTGCTGCAGGGCTCAAGGGAGACAAGGAATATTTTTGCCATGCAAACAAAAGTAATCTTTTTTTCTGAATGGTTCCACAGCAAAGATATTTTTGGTTTATCAGTTTTGTGGGGTAAATTTATTATTTGTTTCAGTTCATTATCTTCAATCAGTTTAACCTTTAACTGTAGTGTAACTACACTGGTTTAGCTGACTACTTTCCATTTTTCATGAACAAAATATTATTTTCTTATGTGAGGAAATAAGGTAAACTCAACCCTTAAATCTTAATTCTGAATGTGTTTAAAATTTCCTACTTTTATAAATAAAAACACTATATTTATGATAATTTGGTTTTTATTCAGAAGTAGTTGAGGGACAAAGCCAAAATACAGAGAAGATTTGTTTGATTCATTGGCATCAAGCCTCGGTTCATCACAGGTTCCTGACGCAACCTCTAGGAGTATACATCTGTGAATAACCTGAACCATACTGTGAAACTTTGGTCTAGAAACTCTGTACAGAGAAGCATTTTGAAATTGAAGATTTGCATATATGCCTTGATATTTCTTAAAAGAATTGATACAAATCTTGCCAAAAAACCAACCCAAACAAAACAAAAAAAAACCAAAAAGCCTTCTTCATATAAATTGTTGTGGAATCCTACAAGTCTAATAAAAATGAAGAAACAGGTATGCAAACAATAATATTTTACAAAAGGGAAAGACATAAACAAAAATACTTCCTACAGTCATATCTGAAATATTTTTAGTGTATTACTAGCTGCAAATAAGACCATTGCAGCTAGCTTTTTCCTAATGTATCCTTATTGTTAAAATGTTTTTTTCTTGTTTTGCATTAATACTTTTGATTTTAGTGTGTTTCTTAAACAGTATGATCTGTATTAAATTCACAGACAAGCACAAAAAAAGGTCTATTTAATCCATTAACTCCCCATGACAAATAGTTTAATACAGGTGAAGTAGTCACTGGAATCTTTCCTGCAGCCACAAGAAGCTGCTAGCTTGTCAACTGGAAACAAAGCAGCATCATAAAACATTTCTCAGCAAAGCCAGGGAGAATGATTTGATACAAAAACCCTCCAGTAATTGAAAACATATAACCCATATACTTCTGAATTATAGCTGTGACTAATCTCTTAAGAAATGAGTTTTTTTCCTCCCAAGTACTTGCTGTACTGCAGCAATGGTGCCTATGAGTTAGTAGGATGCCCTAAGATGTAGCTATCATTCAGGATAACCGAAGTTACTTCCCTGGATGCCAGCTCTCTCCCCTCCCACCAGCACCCTGCAAAAACTAAAACACAAACTGGAAACTAACATAAAAATTTCATTTAGTGATCTATTTAAGTCATATTGTAATTTTATTTATAATTTTATTCTTCAGGTGATTATGAATAGAATAATATGAAATGCTACTTAGTACAGTTATGAACATTTTGTCATTAAGCATTTCCTAATTTACATGAGATGAGAACACGGTGATTCAGGTAGAATATTAAAACTTGGTTTTAAGTAAGTCAGTTCAATTTAATGAGTCATTAGCAACAGAAAACTAGTCTGAAACCTGTTCTTGGGCCTGTGTGGGATAAGTGGGTGGTCTTGCCATGGGCCTACCCAGATCACAGAAAATACTGTCACAGCTGAGAGGATCTGGCAGACATGATGTACGAACTTCCAAAGACCCAGTGTGTAGTAGTAGATGTTTAGAAGCTTCTCAGAGTTTTCCGAACATCTTAGTACAGGAACTGGAACACAAATCTCTTAAAAGGCAACTTACAGCCATTGCTTTTTCTCAGACATTACTTTTTATGTAGGAAACTCTACTTGGAATGATTTTAGGAACACGGAACTAGCAAGGATATCTTGGATCAGACTTATCTATCCTTGCTACGACAGGCAACAAGCATTTATTCATATTCCCTTTGTTGCATAGAAACTCTGTCTCAGATCGCCCATCTCTCTTATGAGCCTTCCAAAACAGTTTCACTGCTTCAGTCTCTCAGTAGGACATCACGCTGCAATTTCCAGCACAATTACCACTGTGTTATATATTTCTGTGAAACAAGGCCTCCTAATTTTGCACCAAGTATTGTCCCTGATTAAGAACAGTTTTAAAACAGCAAGATGTTATGTCATTGTTCGTAACAGGATTCTTTCAGTGTTTTTTATTAATGCATTAGCATCAGCAGAGATATAGCGTTGCAAATCCTGCTTTCAAATTCTTTTTGAGCACTTTTTAAAAAAGACATATGACAAACACATTTTTAAAACTCTAAAGCTCAAATATCAAAAGACAAATACAAATATTAACACAATTAGGAGATTTTTAATAACCTCACTTATGTTTGGCTTAATTTTTATCGTGTGTAGGATTATATTATGTTTCATGGTTATAGTTTTCATCTTACAAAAAGTTTTGTTTACTAATTTAAAAACTATGAAATATAAGCCTCATAAATGTATTAAATTTATTAATATATTAAAGTATCAAATAAAGAAATGTAACTATTTTGAATTCTGCCTAAGGGATTTCTGAAATAGCATGTGAAAATGACTGGAAACAAAAAAAAATTCAAAATAAACTCTTTTAACACATCCCAAGAGCAGAATAATAGATCATCTTCTTTTGTAAGGAAGACATGGAACAAAATCTCCAAAGCCAGTAAAATTCTAGGGGGCAAACACAATAATGATGTTTTTTCTCCACAGAATCTACTGTCTAGAAACTGGTGAGTTTCCTCAAGACAAGTACTGTAGGAAGTAGCAGATTTCTAGGAAAGGGATTTTGCAACCAGTTAAGAATCAAGAAGTCTGAAAAAAATGTCAGCAGAGGTTCCTTTCAGGCTATACTAACTGAAGGTACATGAGTTCTTAGAGGAACAGAAATCAGAGCATGGATGGAAGCTATTTTTTTCCACTTTCTTTCTGCTTTATATATTTTCTGTTTCCTGGTATCTGTCTACATTCTTGAATGAATAAATCCCATTCCCGTTAAATCCTTTCTGACAGTGGTACTGAGACAATTGTAATTTTACTGGTGTTGACAAAATGGAGGAGTATTCGTTCCACAGTCTTTTGCATCTTGTTCAGTTATTGGAGTTACATTGTATGCCAGACAAAAAAAAAAAAAAATTGCAAAAACTCAGACACCTATTCCTTGCTACTTTTTGAACAGTATTTCCCCTTCATGTCTCTTTATCCTTGCACTCAGACTTCCAGATACTGTGGCCTAGGAGATCATAGAAATAATACTCATAACTTCTATAGAGTATTAACTTTGTGGCTATGCTCTAGCTGAGGACTCTTGATGCCTAAAGAAAGAGAAAGATTGAACTTTGCAAATGACCCCCTATATCACTTATCATTAGACAAACGCCAAAGTAAATGTTTAATAAGAAAAACTAGTTTTATCACAAAGTATGACAAAACAGCTGCTATATTTAAGAGACAGTATGGGAAAATAGCCACTACATGCTCATGTATCTAGTAATGTGTTGCTTGGCTTCACATTTTTTCCTGTGCTCTCTTCAGTTTTGAAGACTGTCAAATTAAGCTAACTCTCAAGATGTTTCTCACACCTCATCAGGGGATGGAATATATTCTTTTGACAAGCCCTGTCTTTGGTCTCGTTTTCCCTGAAATGTATGCAGATTTGAAACATGTACCTTCTTTCCTGAACAAAATTTCTGTCGAGTATAAATTCACCCCTGGGGCTTCAGACACCTGCTTGCTTTCTCCTGCCCTACCAATTTCAGCAATACGGTGACCTGTCTTCTAAACCCTGAATACTGGGAGATAGACCCACAAATGTTAAGTAATGATGACTTTTGAAAACCTCTGCTAGCTGTCTGGGTTTCAAGAAAGCATAATAGTTATGCAAACAAGTTGATTTAGCCATTGCTTTTTTTTCTCCTGTTCATATTTCTATGATCGTTGCATTTTCAGTTCTGTAGACTGAGAATATAAGGACTGATCAGTAAGGCTATCTCTAGTACAAATGAAAGACTTTCAAAAATAAAATAAATGTGGGTAAACTGTTCAAAATTTACTCTTCCAAGACTTCTGCAAGTCTATTTTTGTTGAATAACATTTTTTTCAATCATTCAACATTTTCATATTAAAAGGCAACAAAATTTGACATGGTTTAATTTAGGATAAATGTTTAATTCAGGATAAACGTTAGTGGAAGTAAAAAGGAACATGATTTTACCAACATGGAGATTTTAAATGTGAGACTACATGAATAACATTGACATTCTGACTGGGTTGCAACACCAACATATTAGATAACATATAAGCTTTACAGATTGCAAATGAAGAAGCAAATTTTATTTAAAAAATTCAGTCTAGTTTTGAGTTTAAAAAATCCATTTTACCGTGACAAGAAAATGTGTTTGAGTTTAAAAAGTCCACTTCACTATACCAAGCAAATAGAAGGAGTCTGTCAGGTACAGCTTTCACTACAAAGGTGTGTATGAGTTTGTGTATATTTCCATGTGTGTGTACATGTACGTGTACACATGTATATATACATTTATGTAAATCTACATGTGTATACATGTAAAGTGAAAATACAAACCCAAACCAGAACCTTTCCTAGATTTTCTAAATTAAATAAGGTCCCTAAGCAGTGACATGCTTTCTGATACTTATTGATACTTAAATCGTGATAGCATCTCCAGGTTTACAGTACTGTTGTATGTGTGCTGTACATAGATGACAGGAGTTGCTCCATATGTCTCTGTGACTTAAATCAGAGAAATTTATGTCACTGAGATTTAAGTCTCTTTAATTATCTCCACTGAACTAGGCAGTTAATCCGTTTCCATTTTCTTGTAAATTTTCATATGTTTTAATAAGTGTTCTTTCACTATTTCCACCTGCCTCCTCTTTATTTTTGTATAATTTATGCTGAATCTACTCTATGCTGTACAGTAACCATAAGAATTTCAATAAATAAGTATTATTGACACATGTTCTGTTTTATTATTAAATGCGAGGAAAATTGAACTACTTTCATTTTAAAAATAGAGATCGGACTATTCAGGGAAGACAAATTTTCAGGGCTTTGGTTCTTAGTTTTGATAATCATAAAGGCACATCATATAAATGAATTACTGAACCATAAAGCAGAAATATCAGACAATCACGTGAGTCTTTGGACTTCTACAATGTGTTTATAGAGGCTTGTGTGAAATTCCTATTAACAGCTCTGCATCATCATTAACAAATGTCGAAGTGATTTGGTCCACTTGTTATTACAAGCTTTCAAGGGCATCTGCTAGTCCCATGTTCCCCCAGGGAATGAGCAGTAAGACAGAATATTTTTGAAAATTTTGTCTATTAAGTATGCAAGAGACCTTGCACACTTTGATTCAAGGGATTATGTACCTCACTTATCAGGAATAGCCTGCTGTTCTTCTGGAGGCTTTGTTTTATGTGACATTTCTCAGAGAAGGACTCTTCAGCTCCTAGGCTGTAAATACAAAGTCCAGACTGGAATCTGGACTTAATATTCTCATTGTGGGGGAGGAGGTGTTGGAGGTATTGGGAACTGTAAGTTTTACCCAGCTCTAGTATGAGAAAACACATCAAAAAAGCTGTGAATGATGGAAATTTGGTTTAATGCTAATCTATGAAAATAATACTCATTTAGGGATTTTGATTTCCGTTTTTTATCTTTTCATATGTTTTATCTGTATATAATTTCAGTGTAAGTTCATATTTTAAAAATTCATTGTTTTAAGGGTCCTATTATAGGTTGTATTTCACTGTGTTTGTAGCTAACTAGAAATTTTTCTGTACAAACATGGAAGAAAACAGAACTTCTTATTAAGAAACTGTATCTCTTTCTCCAGTTATCAGTTATCTTGTTTTATTTTTACAACCTCTTACCCCAAATTCAAGGTTCATTTAAACATGCTTAACCTGAGTGGACTGTGTGGGAATAAGCAAGGACTGTTTGGACAGCAGTGTTAGCTTAGGATGCTTTTCCCAAATCTTGACATCAGCTCTTGTCAAAATGCAGTTGCAGAGGGGAACAGAAGCCAGAAAGAAGTAAAGCAAGTGAAGCATGATGTCTGCTATAGTTCTGCATGGGGTTTACATGGCAAAGTTTGGGTAATGGGGAGGCTGCACACATGGTTTCTGTGAGAAAACGCCTGGAGCTTCCCCTGTGTCGAACAGAATCATTTCCAGATGGTTCCAAGATGGGCCCACCACTGGTCAAAGCTGAGCTAATCAGCGATGTTGGTAGTACCTCTGTGATAACATATTAAAGAAAGGGTAAAAAATGCTCCTGCACAGTAGCATCTGGGAAAGATGAGTGAGAAAATGTAAGAGACACTACTATGCAGACACCAAAGTCAGTGAAAAAGCAGGGGGAGGAGTTGCTCCAGACACTGGAGCAGAGATTTCCCTGTGGCCTGTGGAGCAAACCGTGGTGATGCAAGTGCTTCCCTTCATCCCATGAAGGTCTATGATAGAGTAGACGTCCACACTGCAGCCCAAGGAAGACCTCATAACGAAACAGGTGGATACGCATTGAAGAAAGGCAGGGTCCTGGCAGAAATTGCGGCATGTGCAGAGAGGCCCGTGCAGGAGCAGGTTTTCTGGCAGGATTTGTAAACGGATGAGGAAACCACACTGGAGCAGTATGTTCCTGAAGAACTGTACCTCATGGAATGGACCCATGCTGGAGCAGCGCTTGAAGAACTGTAGCCTGTGGGAAGGACCCATACTTGAGAAGTTACTGAAGAACTGTGTCCTGTAGAAGGGAGCTCATGATGGAGCAGAGGAAGTACACGGGGAAGAAAAAATGGCAGAGACAAAGCACTATGAACTGACTGCAACCTTCACTCCTCATCCTGCACTGTTCTGGGGGAGGAAGTAGAAGAGTTTGGGGTGAAGTTGAGCCTCTGAAGAAGCAAAAGGGGGGGAGGGTGTTTTTAGATTAGTTCTTATTTCCCATTAGCCTAGTCTGCTAAATTTAGTTGGCAATTAATTGAATTATCCTTCCCCAAGTCAAGTCTGTTTTGCCATGACAATAACAGGTAAATGATCTCCCTATCCTTATCTGCACTCATGAGCTTTTCGCTGTATTTTCTCCCCATGTCCTGCTGAGGAGCCACAAGGCATGAGGCAGTCAGCCAAGTTCAACCCACCACAAATTCTCATCTTTCTTCTACAAGTGCATGTCGAAAGTCACTTAGTGGGATCTCCTGCTTTGATTTTAGACCAATTAAAGAAGAAAATCTAGTGTCCTCTGTCTGATAGGATAATTAAAAAAGAATAAAAGCAAAGTTTAATTGAATTGTCCCTCATACCAAGACCAGGGAGAATGACTTAGACCCTCTACATAACGTAATTTTCAACTTTGCTTTTCGTCTTTTCTGTCTTTGCCTCTATGTTAGCAGGCAACAGAGCAAGTCAACACAAAATATGTTTCCTCCCTCTCTGAGGCTTCCATAACTGACCTCTTGTTGTACTGTCATTGACTTCTATTCCCACTAAGTATTATTATGTGGCATTGCAAAAACTAAACACCTAGCCAAAATATCATTCTATTTACATAGTCTGAATGATGCAGACAATGACATAAAAATTGTATTTTTGAAAGCTTAACTCAAGAGGATGGTAGAAATATCTGAACTGAAAAGAAAAATTGGTTTGATTTGGTAATTTCTGTGCCTAGACAAATTTAGGAAACAACTACCTTTTTTTCAAATATTTTTTTCTTCACATGTAAGTATGACACAGACCTGCTTGCCACAAGATTACAGAGGCAAAAGTATAGAGATATATATTATACCCAAATGATGCTGTAAGCAGTTTTTTTCTTCCAAATCTCAGATTACTTTTATATTTAATTTAATCAGAAAACAATGCTCCTTTGTTCCTTTCAGTCTCAGAGGGCTACTTTGCCCTCTGGGATGATGTCCATAGTTTGAAGGAATGCAGAACCACTATACCCAAGGAAAATGTCTGTGTTGTATTGTCCTGCAAATCATACTGTTATTGCAAGATTGCTCATACACCCAACCAGCACCATTCTGCCCCTTTCTGCCTTCAGTCTTTCTCAGAAGTTGTATATTATTGTGGCTTTGTGCTCACATGCATACATTCCTGTGAAAATTCACACATCTGACTCCGTATTATGCCTTTCATGAACTCCTCCAGTTAATGACTTACCAAATATTTGGAGAAATTAAGCCCAGAAAAATGCTCAATAGTCAAAGCCAAAAATTGAACAAACATGGGGGTGACATACATACACATTGACCAGAAAATCTTTTTGCCTCGGATTTCTTTTTAAATCAGGCTGGAGAAAACATTTATGAATTGGCAAAAGTGTCAACCAAGTGATTTAATGTCCATGGTTTTAATCTTTATCGTTCATATTAACTAGTATGTTCCAGTTGCTTTGCACTGCTATGGGGAATGCAGAACATCCTTTAACAATATTTGCTGGTCCATTAGTCTGGCTAGGTGGAGACTTTTCTTCATGGCGTTGTGAAATGCACTACAGGACAAAGTACCAATGAATCTGCACAGTGCAATGGAAGGAGCATGCATAAGCTGGAAACCCAGAATTTTAGGTGAGTTGGTTTCTCTGTATCCCAGTCAGCAACGTACAGATTGTACATCTTAGTATCTTCGCCATATTAAACTGGCATGAATGCCTGACTGCTGCTTGTCCTGGGTTTGGCCAGAACAGGGTTAATTTTCACTGGAATCCAGGAAGGGGCACAGCCGGGGGGTGGGGGCTGACCCCACCTGGCCAAACAGAGCCCGGTATTCCATACCATGTGACATCACGCAGGGTTCCGGTGGGGGGGGGCGGCGCGGCGGGAAGGCACTTGCGGCTTGGGCGGGCGCAGCGCCCGTCCGGTTTCGGGAGAGCGGCTGTTGTACGGTTCGTGGTTGTGTTTTCTCCTTATTTGTATCGTTGTTGTTCCTGTTTTCCCTCTGTTTGCTGTTCTGTTAAACTGCCCTTATCCCGACCCACCAGTTTCTGCCTCTTTCTTTTCATTCTCCTCCGCACGCCGGCGGGGGGAGGGGCGGCCGCGTGGCGCTTTTGTTACCGGCGGCAGCCGAAACCAAAACACTGCTTCTTCTAGATGTTCTCATTTTCTCTGTTGAAAAGCATGGGGCAAACTCCTTAAAAAGGGCTCTATCAATTTGCTTGTCAAAAAAAGAGTCTGCACAAAATTATAATAGTAATAAAAAAATAAAACATAAAACTTAAATATATCCAAATCTATCTCACATGAGTTTTGCAAACCGACTTTAGTGGAGTTGCTCCAAAAGTGCATTGCTGGATGTCTCTAAACCTACAGAGTTCAACACAGAACTAGTGGTTCTCTCCCGCAGAGCTTTGACTCACAAATTGAAAAACTAGAATAATCATATAAATCCATTACTCTTTCAGTCTGTGGAAGACAGAAATCTGGAAGAAGATTCTGAACAACTGTGCTGCTCAGCAGGACTGTATACATAGTCTTAAAATAAAAAAGATTTTCTTTAAAAAGCAAGTTCTATGCTATGGGCAATCTCTTCATGTACATAAAGGTAGTGGGAGAAAAAAAGAGCATAATTTTGCGACTAATGTTAACAAACTCTGAATTAATTTGCCTTTGAGGTAGATATCTGGGACATGTTTACCTAAAATGAATTGTGCAAGATAATATCTGTAGTACTGTTATCTATATATCTTTCAAAAAGTTTAAAAAGTTGTGGAGTTCTTATAGTAGTGGGTTTTTTTTTTTGTTTTCTTTTCTTTCTTTTTTTTAAGAATAAAATATTTTTTATATCTGGCACCCTGTTGGGGACCATCTTGTGCCCTATAATATGTGTTTAGGAACAGAAAATTTCCTTTATGAAAGTGCATATTGTGAAAGTTTTCTTAGAAGCTTCATGCTCTCTTTCAAAGTAATGTACCTACTCCATTGCACAGGACTGCAAAGTTGTTCAAAAATATAGTACTGGACTCAAATGCCTGTATAAATCAGAGTTGTAGTGAAACAAACCTTTAAAATTGTCCGTTTCTGTCTTTTCCCATTGGTAGTGGCAAATTCAAGCAAATATTATTGCATTTGTAATCTTATTTGTTTATCTATTTTTACAGTTGATTTTAGAACACTTATTCTAGATCATCACATGAAAATGTCTCTTGCTGGTATATCTGACCAGACTAGAACAGCACACGTCACAATACCATAGAAAATATACACTTATTTCCAGTTAGTTCTCAAAGCTGGAGACACTGGTTACAATGCTTTGTGAAAAGCTATAGAAATAGTCAGGACATGGCACTGGCATCAGAATACATTTTCCGGAAATTACTAATCTAGAATGATTTCCCTTGTTTCACTTGTCATATTCCTTTTAGTACAGTGATTCTCAAAGTAAAGGTTGCAGCCTAAATAACTGGAATTCCGTCATGAATCCAACTCATTCTTTCTTTCTAGTTTTCCACTGGGAGGAAAAAAAGAAAAAGAAAAAAGAAAAAGAAAAAAAAGTCCTTAATTGGTCTTTTGTCCCAGGGTAAGATTGCCACACTGCTGATTCCTTCAAGACTTCCGTAGAAGTGTCTGAAGCATTTAGAGTAAAACCAGTGTCAGATTCCCTTTGTGGAGCGCTTGCAAGCAGCCAGATACCGAGGCAAAAAGTGCAGAGTTGCAGATCCCTGATCATAAAGCATTTTATACATTGAATAATAAAGTGTTTGATTTAAGACATGCTTTTAAACTATAGGATAAAATCCCTCTGGCGTTATAGGCACCTTCCAGTTTCTGTGCATATTAGGGTCTCAAGTATTTTGCTACTTTAGCAGCATGTACTTTAACAGCATGTAAACACAACATTGGTTAGGCAAATTACTGTGCGCTGTTACCATTGATGCCACACGGAGATCGTGTTGTTGCTTTAGTACATGGAATGGTATTTCCTGGTAATACCACAAACAGTGTCTGTCACCACTGGGTTATTAAGAGCTTTTGTGATATTTGGATATTTTTGTTGTTGGTTTCGTGTTCTTTTTTTTTTTAATGTTATTACACTTTCTGTTTACACTTTGATAGCTTTTCTAAAGCAAATAATAAACAGAGATGTCTTTTGCACTGCATACATAAAAGGAAAGGGCTTGTCTGCTGTATGTTCTAGCCTCCCAGGATTTAGATCAGAGAGCTGGCCTAATTCACTGTCATTTAAAAACAGATGTTTTTTCTGGCACACTGTCTTGTAAAACCAACAATGTTTTCCATCAGATGGTACTCAGGGAAGCTTCAGTGAGTTGTTAGATACCACAAATAAGTGGGAACAATGAAGAACTGAAAATAAATCTTAAAAAGCAACTCAGACAAACAAGAGAGATTTTCTTCAACCATCTACTAGATGTTCTAAGTTCAAACGAGGTCTTTAATATGATTTTGGCAACAAGATGGAGAGCTGTTGCATGTTTTAAAAATAAGTTCCGATGCCACGCACAGTAGTTTACACAGACGTAGTTGTTGTTGCACAAAAGTTATAATCCTTGCTTCCAGGAAGAGGACTGTGCAAAACTGCGTGCACTGGTTTGGAAATCTAGGCTTTATACAACTAGAAATTTATGTAGAAAATGAACTTTGCATTGATTCTGTAAGGCTTCTGAGCTAGTAAACTTCAAGCAGCTTGCCCCAGATCAGCCCTTGGCCCCTCATATTCTCTATAGACAAAACCAGATAAAGAGAAGTAGACTGGCATAAATGCAAGGGGGTTTTTTTAGGTGTTTTTTTTTTTTCTTGTTCTCTAATGACACTTGCATAGATGACTCCAAGTCATTCAGAAGAATTTAAGTGTAGCATCTTAGACATGCACAGGACACAAAATACGTCCTGTATTAGGTAGATATCCTCACCAGTTACATGATAAGCCCCAGTCTGAAATAACCTCAAACTAAAATAACCTAATTTAAAGATCAATCGATCTACCTAAACCAAGTAACTCTACTCATTTGTACAAACTGAGAATGTACTTCCAGAAGTTTCAGAACTTCAATTGTGTTATTCATCAAAAATATTGCTGGAAAGGTGAACGTAAAACTTTTATATTTGGGCTGGTGAACAGAAGAATGTTCTAATGTCTAGGCTGAAAGAAATGTAATATTATTGTCTGAATTGTATACATACCATTAGAAGATTTCCATTCAAAAAGAAAGTCTAACTAAACAAAAGAACTCAGAGAATCAGTTGAATAGCTATGAATAATTTTAGGAAAATCAATAGTAGAATTTGGGAAAAAAATTCTAGAAGTAAAATTCTTACAAGAATATCCTCAAATAAATCAAAATTAAGAAAGACAATTAGAAAAAGAAAAAAAAAATCAAAACTCCTTTTTCAAGCAATGTTTTTAACAAAGAAATGTTAGAATCACCACAGTTCAAAGACACTGTGGTAACTGATGGTGATACAAAATCCAAAGAAAGACATATATGTAGTGCTCAGCACAGCACAGTTTGGCAAAAGTTGCAAAGACAATATGTAAAGAGGAATTTGCAACACTAACTCAGTGCAGAAATGGAAAATATGATTAAATGGTCTTTTTTTTTCTTTTTTTATTTTTGCCTGCACTGCATGCAATCTGTTAGTCCTCAGGTGGTAAACAATAGCGTTAGGAGCTGCAGAGTGGATTGGGACGGGGAAGGAAAATTCTGAGAAGGGAAATGCCTATGAGCATAGCTGAATTTGGTTCTGGAATTGTAACCTCTCCCATGTATTTTGATTGATTATGGCCATGGCAGGAGTTAAACATTCCTGTCCTCTTTGCCTATCCCAATATGTTAACTCACTTCCATTTGAAAACATTTTCTTTTTCTGTTTTTTCTTCTTTCTTTCACAGTGAGTCTGTTTCTTTCCCATATTGTTCTAATATGTAGTAGTCCATCTTTGCTTCCGCTCAGTCTCTGATCCTAACTCAAAAAATTCTAAAATACTTATTGGACTCATCCTTCAGACATGTGAACAGCATGAAAGAAAGCTGTGACAATTCAAAGTAATGCTTGTGGTACTGAGAATGGTGAAATATTTTCCCTCCCAGATACTGTGATGCCAACAAATATATGCCAAATGATTTGCTCAGGTTTCTCAGATACTTCTCAACTCCTCCCGCAGACACTACTTCTTTCTAGACACTACATACAGTTTTGTAAGACTAAATGTTCCAGGGCCTCTGCCATCCAAAAATCATATGTAGGAAAGTGCCTCTAAAATTTGTAAGCCCTCATGTGGTTTTGAATAACTATGCCACAAGATTACGACTCCAGTCCCTGTCCTTGCTGGACCCCTTGGCATTAATTCATTTTTTTTAACTTGTACATATTTGGAACTAGTGCATGAAGGGGGGGACACACACACGAGGGAGGGCGGTGTGGGGAGAAGAAAGAAATTAAAACTGTAGCACAGTAGAGGGCACTAAATCCCATAGCACCCAAATAAGAGCTTACTTAAAAAACAAAAGGAAGAATTTTTGATAGAGAATTGTTGACATTTCACTGAACAGAAAAGAAATGTTTCCTCTGTGTAATTCCAAAGCACAGCATGAATTCTGCACACCTGTAGATTTTGTTCCTTTCAGTGACATCAATGATATTTATCATATGCCTAAGATGATTTACATGCTTAAATATTTTCTGAGTTATGGACTGCATTTCTTTCATATATTGTTGTCCAGCATACAGCATTCAGTCTTGGATATATGATTACTGGAGAAAGACTGAAGAACTGAAGGGTAAGAGATGAGACATGAGAAGTAAAAATGATCACAGTGCTGAAGGGAGTAACACTTAAAGAAAGATTAAAAGCGCTGAATGTGTGCAACCTACATAAAAGACAGTTAAAAGAAAGTATGATAAGCATCCATAAATACTGGACAGATGCAAAAACAATTGCCTGTCTTATTATGGAATATTTAATAACTAATTACATTTTGTTTTCAATTTAATGTTACAGTATGTAAAATAAAGAATAACAGTGATGAGTGCTAATAATTTTCTATGGGTACAGTACAATATGAGAGCTTGGTGAGATCTAGGACTATTTATTCAAGGAAGTCTTATTCAAGGGAATAGGACTTTTCATTTTTAACTCAAGGTAAACAAAGGAGAACTGAGGCAGGAAAGATTAGGAGCTATAAGTGATCATGGACCATTACAAAAAAGACTATTTGCCTCATTCTGTGCTACTTTTGGAAAGGAGTGATGAAGTCCTTCAGTGGATGCTGGTAGTGCATTTCCTTCCATTCTGTCAACATGGTATTTTGGTAGCCAAGACGTCTTTCAAGAACCATTTACAGTCAACATGGACAATCAGAAATTTGAGGAGTTGTTATTAAGGATCTAAATAATAATATTCAGGGCTATAAGAATCAGACGAAATTGGAATAATTCTTTCCAGTGTCCCAGCCTAAAAAAAGGTAAACTTACTAGGCTGTCTTGCCAGGGCTTCTGTTTGCTACCTAGGACCTTGAGGCATTCCTAGAAAGTATTTTTGACTGAGACTGTGACTAGGGTCAGGGATGTGATTTTGCTTGCTTTCTAGCACTGCTGTACATGGACTCCTCCCATATCAGTTCTTGTGCTGTGGAAACAAAGGTGGTCTCAAAATTATTTATTAGCATAGAATCTGAACTAAAGAAAAGATGTAATCAGATGAACCATCTTGCAAGGAATCAGAAGATATTGGAAGAAGCAGAAGACTTAGCCTGGAGGAAAACATAAGAGAGACATCAAACCTCCAAATTGAATTTCAAGATGGGATGGTGGAAGAAACAGTGGAACAAAGAAAGTTGAAGTAAATTGTTTCATAATAGACTGATAACAACATTTTATTCTTGAGGGTATTCATCCCACTCAGTTTTCACTGTAAAGTGAAAAGGGTTCACCCAGAGAGTTTTTAACAGCGCCTAATTTGGATGTTCCCACTTACCCTCTGGAGCAGACTTCCTTCACTGATTACAGATAGAGCCTAAGGAAGCTAGCAAAGCACTTAATGACAGCCATTAGTTAGAAAATAGCTGAAAGAAATAGAACCTGTCTTCTGAGATGAAGTTGCTGAAGAGTGACAAATTTAGCTACTCACTAACTGTGACCAAATAGGCTGAAAGGTGGGATTGGAGAGAACTACACCTTTCCCTCCTAGCAGGAAATGCCAAAGCATGCTCAGAGATTTCATTAGCTAGAGCAATAGCACAGCTAAATGGTTAGGATTACAGAGTTAGACTGTATAATTTCTGGTTAACAGAACCAGCAACATTAGTAGCCAGTGTACTCTGCAGAAATTGTAGTCTACCACGGAGATCAAAACGATGAAATCAATTTTTTAAATGACTAAAACTCACTAAAAACCTTTTGTGAAATTCAAAATTGTTGCTAAATGCTAAACACTTTCAATTCCTGAAAAACTTCTAGCCAAAAAAGGCAAAAAAAATAACAACTTTTGTCTGTTTATAGTGCTTTTTCTCCGCTGAAGGAGAGGCAAGTTCTCAATTCTTGCTCTTTTCCTGCACACAAAAAAAACTTCTTAGCATATAATCATAGAATCATAGAATGCTTTGGGTTGGAAGGGACCTTTAGTGGTCATCTAGTCCAACACCCCTGCAGTGAACAGGGACAACTTCAACTCAGAGTCCCATCCAACCTGACTTTGAACGTTTCCAAGGATGGGGCCTCCACTGCCTCTCTGGGCAGCCCGCTTCAGTGTTTCAGCACCCTCATCATAAAAAATTTCTTCCTTACATCTAGTCTAAATCTACCCTTCCTTAGTTTAAAGCCATTACTCCTTGTCCTGTCACAACAGGCCTTGCTAAAAAGATTCTCCCCCTCTTTCCGATAGGTCCCCTTCAGATACTGGAAGGCTGCTGTAAGGTCTCCCCACAGCCTCCTCTTCTCCAGGCTGAACAATCCCAATTCTCTCAGCCTTTCCTCATAGGAGAGGTGCTCCAGCCCTTGGATCATCTTTGTGGCCCTCCTCTGGACTTGCTCCAACACATCCATGTCTTTCCTGTGCTGGGAGCTCCAGAGCTGGACACAGGACTCCAGGTGGGGTCTCATCAGGGCAGAGCAGAGGGGCAGAATCACCTCCCTCGACCTGCTGACCACTCTTCTCTTGATACAGCCCAGGATACGGTTGGCCTTCTGGGCTGCGAGCGCACACTGGTGGCTCATGTCCAGCTTTTCATCCACCAGTATATCCAAGTCCTTCTCAGCCGGGCTGCTCTCAATCCCTTCATCCCCCAGCCTGTACTGAGAATGGGGTTGCCCCAGCCCAGATGCAGGACCTTGCACTTGGCCATGTTGAACCTCATGAGATTCTCACAGGCCCATTTCTCAAGCTTGTCCAGGTCCCTCTGGATGGCATCCCGTCCTTCTGGTGTGTCAACTGCAGCACTCAGCTTGGTGTCGTCTGCAAACTTGATGAGGGTGCACTTGATCTCACTTTGTCATTGATGAAAATGTTTAATATGTTTTTTAAGAAAACCCGTATTTTGTGTCAGCAATAATTCTACTTAAAATTCTGAATAGTGGATGCATTTTAAGAGTCCTTGGCTGTTCTCTATCAAGGGAAGAATAATCCAGCTAAAGTTCTGGGACTAAAAGAAATAGGGAGAAGACCTGCAGCTTTCATAAAATTTTGACAGCATTTGGTTTTTAGCTAGAATATTTCATTTTTCAGCTCACTGATGAAAAATGTTTTCCTCTAAAACAAATGCTTTCCCCCTGCCCCTCCCAAATGCCATGACCTTTCTTTAATATCTGCAATGAAAGCTTTCAACCTACATAACAGTCTTATTTTCAGCTCAGACTTTTATTAGGGACATTTTTTCTGTTACTACTGCTCCAATGTAACCAATATAATCTATGTGAAAATCCCAGGGACAGACTGCATCTGGTTTGTTAACCAGTTTAATATACATCATATTTGTAATGGGATCAGCATGAAAGATAGCCAGATGCCTGCCATGTCCTGGCGACTTCAATCACCAAGAGCAGGTCTCTGGAAGAAGGGGGGTTTGCCACTTTCTTGAGGAAATTTAGTCCCTGTGCAGCTGGACAGGCATGAGGAGAAAGACAAGACAATCTAAGAATGATGTTGTAAACATGGCAAATGTAAAGAGTTTCCCAAAAAGGTAGCAAAGATAATTCTCATAAGTAATTTTTGTTACAAAATTTTCTTGAGATGAATCATCTTTTGACTCTAATCTGTAGTTTCTTTTTGCTGCATTTCATTTTGACATCAGTGGCAAATTTGTGGAAACCAGAAAGCTGATTGCCTAATGTGCTTTATGGAAGTATCAAACACAGAACACTCGTAAGAAACATGTTAATACATGGAAATACTTTTTAAAAATGTGACTGTCTGATCTTTTTGATCTTTGGCAACAATATAATTTAACTCATTATTTATTCACCTTCTTACAACTTTTCTCTGCAATGAAATCTAAAAGATAGTGGATTCCTTTCCTTATTATATATCCCTGTAAATACATGAAGATTTTTTTATTTGGGTGTATTTTAAGTAAGGATAGTGTTCATGTTTCCTCTTCTGCAACTGTAAGCAACAGTTATGTAGCACCAAATTTGCTTTTCTGCAAGATTATGCAGTGTTCAGAAGTTTAGCGCCAAGAAATCAAACATCAATAATATTTAAACTATTTCTTTTTAATATCCTACAGTCATTCCTGCTATTTATCATTGTATTATGATACTGTTGTTTTAAAAAATCATAACAGTTACCAAATTTTAGACTAATAAATGTGACCACAGTATGTAATGCAGAAGCATAATAAATGCTAATGCTAAAATAATTGGCTTCCCTGGCATAGATATTCACCTTCCCACAGGGTGCAGTCCTTCAGGAACAGACTGCTGACACTGTGGTGACCCACAAGGGTCACAGGTCCTGTCAGAAAACCTACTCCTGCATGGGCTCTGCTCGACAGGCCTCAGTTCCTGTGAGGAGCCTGCTTCAGCATGGGGTGCTCTTTGGGCTGCAGTGTGGATATCTGCTCCATTATGGACCTCCATGAGCTGCAGAGGGACAGTCCATGGCCTCATGGTTTTCTGCTTGGGCTGCAGCTCTGGCACCTGGATCACCTCCTCCCTTTCATTCTCTGAGCTTGGTGTCTGCAGGGTTGATTGTCTCACATTTTCTCACTCCTCTTTCCCAGGGACTTTTTATATATGTTACCACAGAGACACTGCCATCATCACTGATTGGCCCAGGTTTGGCCAGCATCGGGTCTGTCTTGGAGCTGGCTGGAACTGCCTCTGTCCAACATGGGGGCAACTGCTGGTGTCTTTGCACAGAAGCCCCCCTGAAGTCCCCTCTGCTACCAAAACCTTGACAGAGAAACTCAGTACACCAGTATATAAAGTATTATGCACAAAGCTGTACATTTTACACTTAATCTTCTATTTTTCATCTATAGTTAAATTTTCTTAACCAGAAATTCTAGACTTTGGACTTCACTGTTGGGATTTAGGGCCTAGTTGTGCTAAGCAGTAAATCTATATAAGTCAGGCCCTTGTTCCAAAGAACAATTAGAAATCCCAGTCCATCAGATACAGTCTGGTACATTCTTCACAATCTTCAATGCTTACCACTTTCAATGGGTATTTTGATGATGCAAGTGTTATGAATTTGTTGACCTAATGGAGGTTTTTTAGAGTTCTGTCTTTGTCTTTTGTGGTTTTCTAGAAAACAAAAGAAAATCAGAAAAAAAATATTACCTCTGAGCTAAAAGGTACACCATTTTTCAACCCAGCTATACAGATCAAACTATAAATAATTCTCAGGTACAAAGAGTTCATAATATAAGTCCAACTACAACATTTCTTTAAGACATATAAGAACAATAAAAAATGGAGCGAGTAAATTGCCTCATTTGGCAGCTTCAGGCTGGTAAACAAATGTGTAGTATCAAAGCCTGTAAGATCCATGAAGAGTTTAATAAAAGCAAACATTTAGCATCATCTAGGATGCTTTCAGCTGTCTACTCAGAAATGGTACTGTCTCTGAGAAAATACGAGTCTGCAAGTATGAGAGACAACTTTGCAAGTAGTAACTGTTTTCCTGCAGTCTTTTTCTTTCAATTTCTTTTTTCTTCCCCCCCCTCCTCCCCTTCCCCTCAGAACAGTGGATTAAGTTTAATTTGCTTCCATTCCTTATTTCGGGAAAAAAAAAAATGAATGGAATACTAACAGAGCTTTGCATGTTTGAGATCTTCAACCTAATAGCTTGCAGCCAGAAATTATTAAAATTATTAATGTTTGCACTCAGCTGTGTTTGATCAAGGCTTCGCTGGGATGTTAATCAGTTCTGAAGTAGCTAGTGAACAGAAGCAGATCAGAAGCATCATATTTCAAAGCTTACTGGCAGTCCAGTGCAGAAATCAAAATAAGAAAAAGGCTAATTTTGTTATTATTATGAGAAAGAAGGAGGTAAAGAAGGCAGGAAGAAAGAAAAAATGAGGGAAGAGGAGAGGGAGGAAAGAAGGAGGGAAAGAGGGAAGAAATCCTTAGAAGACCATTTCTGAGGTTGTGAGTCAAATAAAACTACTTAAATTCTTAATAAAGTTACTATGGTAGAACTTAGATATTTTATATATTTTTGTGTTATATTTATGTTATTGTATTATTTATATATTTATATATTATATAAACGTATTAGTGCTGGTACAGTCCCGCTTTTAATCAAGAACTTACAAGATCCCTCTCCTGATACCCAAGTGCTCGTAGAGTTTTCCTTCCCAAAGGCAACACAAAGGAGGACTTTAGCTCCATGAAACATGAGCATCATGTCACTGTCAACACCATTGGAGTTGGAATATACTGCTGCCAGGTCCCAGAAGCCGCCACATATAATGATACAGGATCACAACCACTGGCAGAAATAACAGGTTGTGTTCTGCTTCCCTTTCTGTTCTGGCTTTTCAGAATTTTGAAACAGATATACATTTATTTAGCTGAATCAAAAAAATTAAAAAAGAAGCTAAGATTTTCCTCAGGGCCTGTCGGCATGCTGCTTCCCCCACTTTTATTTCCACTGTCTGAGACTGAAGACCCTGATGCTCTTTGATCAGGGATGTGCAGGACAATGCATGACATTTAGCAGGAGGTGAGCTAAAGGCAAGAAGAAACAACAAAGGAACATAAGGCCATCACCATGCTGGAGTCAACCAAGCCAAATCACACAGCCTAAGGAAGGACTCTGAATGTGCGTTCATACTTGAAAGCATTATAGAGAAATAAGAGCCAACTTGCAGAGTAATAGACTTGTTTCCTAGAATCCCAAATCTGTATTACATACTCATAATGCATTTTAACTTTGACTAGCTTTAATTCAAATTCCTAACATTTGAAATGGCATTGCAAATCCCCTACCTAATTCATTATCTCTGCTTAGCAAGCTTCTGTCTGCTCAGTAAACAAGAGGAACAATTATTCCTTCCTTTGGGAGGTGGTTGGCACAAATATTTGAATACAGCTGTGGAACATCCTTTCATTTTCTATGGACTATGAAATCCATATTCTTCAGTCTTCCCTAGTTGATCATATTTCCTACACTATTCTTCAAAGATGTCCACAGATAATACATAGCTTTGTGATATTTGTGTCCTGAAACTGAGTATTTTATTGGAAACTTTCATCAGTACTGAGCAGAACAGAAGGAACACTTCATGAGTTTAGCAAATGATTTACTGCAATGCAAAAGCATCTTTAGACTTTCAGTCTGATGGATCTTGGCCTTCAGGATTAGGCCTCAGTTAAATGGAATGACGGTGGAAGACATACAAATGTGCTGGGATATTAGTGAGGAAATAATTGCCTTAGCTTCTGGGTTACAGCTGAAAGAAGTTCCAGGGAGGTGACAACTCAAAAATTAAGGAGCTGTTGCCAACATTAGTTACAGATATATGAACCTTCAGTGATTCAAGATGTGATGTTGACCAGGAAAGGTGATGTATTACTTGTTTCCAAATAGTCTGAGCAATACAACAGATTTACATGCAACTGTACCTCTTTGTTTTTGAAGTAATTCTGGTTAAATATATGTTAATTAATCAAGATGTAATGTATGTTGCATATCTTAGCAGCAGCCAGGCTTTGTACTTCTCGTAATGCTGAAAAGCGTGTGAGATCGTTCTGGATCCTGCTCAGACACAACAGGCAATTTCTGTATGGTTTCAGTTTTAGCTATCTTAAAGTTATCGATCAGCTCAGAGTGTCTGTCTTGACTTTATTGTTTTTGAAAGAAACCTTATAAATGGGTTACAAACCACCCCTTTCTTTGTCAACCTGAGAGGTTAGCAAGTGATAGTTCAGAAGCATTTTCGTGTGGCTGATTCACACAAGATTCATGATCTTGTCAATCTATAAATGCCCTTCACTTTCTTTCATGCATTAAATACGTTTTTGGAAAAGTCATAGCTGGGTCTCAAGCCAGGAAAACAGGTTAGCAAAAAAAATGTCATATGGGATCTGAAGGTTGCCAAAGGATTGGAGAACTGGAAATCCTTCTTAATCCTGCCTTTCTGATAGAGTTTCTTGGTCTACTATGAATATAGTAGTGAACCTTTTAAGTATAACAGTCATCCTTTTAAGTATATGACTCATGTTTCCAAGCTTATCAAAAAATATTATGATTTATTTGGATTTAAAAACAAAACATATTTATAAAGCAATCATAATACTTCCCAGTCCTTTCAGAGACTTAGGCTACACAGATTCCAGAAGGCAATTTATTTCTGATAATTCTGTTCAGCATAGAAAAGAGTCAACATGCTAGTGAATATGCTATTTAAAATGTTTTTTTGAGATTTCGATATTATGAATATTGGGTTGGGCTTATCATCTCAATATTACTAGTGAGCTTTGACAAAGGAGGTTTTGAATTTAATTCAATCAAGGAAATACCTCTGAAGTGTTATTGGTTGTTTGCGATTTATCATAAAGTTTGCATTTAAATAAAACGGAACAGAAATATCTAGCAAAAAATTTTATTATTCTTAGTTTTTCTAACATATTCGTTGTTGCATAAATAAATATAGAACCTGGATATTTTCCGGGTTATCCTGTAAATTAGGTGATATGATTACTGTTAGTGGAGTAATGGTAGAAATTGAAATTGTAGAAAATAATATGTGCTATATTATAAATACTTTTTCTTCCTATTACTCAATATTACACTGGTATCATCCCCAAAGATGCCAAAAGTGTATAAAGAAAGTAATAGAGTGTTTCAAACCAAGTACTCTGCTAAGACATTAGTGAAATCACAGTAGGTTGACACCAATGCTTTATGATACTTCTGCGCAAACGCTTGGCAAAGTTAGGACTTAAGTAATGTAAAAATACCTATTCCGTTGCACATGACTATCTTTGCATTGGGGTAGGTATTTCATGTATACAAATGAGATTATCTAGAGCTTATAAATATCTTGTTAAAAGATGAGCTCTTTTCAAGAGTTGAGACTGATTTATCTCTTGCTTTGTTCTTGTAAAAAACAGAATAATTCTGAGTATTATAATGGGCAGAGTTTTACTTCAAAGTGAGCATTAGAATATTTATTTCAATAGACCTTTAAGAGTATATCTTATTTCTTTCATTGTGCAACTATTTTGTATACCAATTTAATTTTGATATGATTGATTAGAATAGCAAAACTAACACAGAATCAAATATAGATCAGTATAGTGGGTTACCTGAGCCAGTACCTAACCACCAACAAAACTGCTCACTCAGTCCCCAACGTCCCCCTAGCCCCTGTGGCATGGGAGAAAGAATAGGAAGAAAAAAGTGACAACACTCATTGATTCAGATAAAGACCATTTGTAAAGCAAAGGAACGATGAAAAAGGACAAGTGATGCAAAGGCAATCACTCACCACCTCCTACAAACAGACAGATGCCCAGTCAGCGCATCCAAGCAACAGACACTTTGGAAGGCAAACACACCCCCTTTCTCTTCTTCTGTTCCAATTTTATTGCTGAATGTGATATTGTATGCCATGGAATATCCCTTTCCCCTGCCTGGGTCAGCTTTCCTGACTATCTATTGCCCCTGCTGTCCCACTCGGTGGGCAGCGGTAGAGAGTGTGTGTGCAGAGTTAGGAAAAGAAAGCCTAGAGTTTGTGCAAACACTGTTCACCAATAGCCAAAACGTTGGTGTGTTTCCAGCACTGTTTTAGTCACATATCCAAAGCACAGCACCATATGGGCTGCTGTGAAGAATGTTAATTCTATTGCAGCCAGAACCAGTACAATCAGTTCAAAGCTATCTAAGTATCGATATTATTAATGTGTAAACTATGTGATTACTGCCTGAACATTTTAGGTACTTTTTGCACGCTTTAGCACAGAGATAGAAATATAGTACATGCTAGTTTTCTTGTGTCAGATGCAATTAACGCTGACAAAAGTGATGCTACCAGCTGAAATAAATGATAATGCTTAAAGTAAAAGGCAAAATAAATTCAATTCCCGTAGAGCTTCACAACTCATTTAAAATTAGAAAATTAGTTCAATAATAGTATGCTTCCTAAAATCAAAATAAGTCTAAATAATTAATCACCATGAAGGACTTAAATTCTGATAAAAAATTCATTCATTTAAATTATCAATTCTTCCTCTGACACTGCTGAATTTAGGTTAGCCATCTGTGTCATGCTTATTTGATATCAGACAACAGATTAGAAATTATGAAAGATCAAAGTGGATGTTTTCCATTCTAATCTTAGTCCATATCCTTTTATTACATGGGAAAACACATTTAGCTATTGTATGAACAGTACTAATATATGCTGAAATTTGAAACACCTAGAATTTCACTTTGATTTCAGTTTCTCATGTTTCTTATGAAACTCTCTCCCTTCTATGTTTCCAGTTCATTTTGATTTAATGAGAAATTAAAGACCATCCTTTCAGACATTTAAGAAGAGTAACACACACACAAAGACACACACAAAGCCAAAGCTTCTTAGCAGTTAATTTTTTCCTGTGTTCTTTAGATGCTCTGTTCATATTTGCTTTTAAAAGAACAAGAAGAAATGTAACTAGAACTCCTAAAAAGGAACATTAGGACTTGGTTTATGCTGAATATACACTGTAGCGGGGTACATTGCAACAGAATGGAGAATAACGTCCACGGGGAATTAGCTTTGACAGCTGTGTGAACAAGATAACTATTTCTCAGTTTAAAAGGGTAATAATAAGTCCCTTTATGTAGACTGAATGAACAAAACAAAATATTTCTGCAAATTATTAGAGCCATGTAGCCTATGAGGCAGTTTCAAAGAACTTCAGCAGAACTCTGAACCTGCGAGCTATGGTGCACTGGTTAATGCACTGCACCCCCTCAGTGTGCTATCCTGCTATTGTTAACAATGAAGAAGGCCTGATAGAGTAGCCAGAAGACCAACATTATCCTTCATGCTAAACTTGTGAAATGGATTGGCCCAACTATCTGCACAAAAAGTTTGCACACTCCTTTCCTTGTGCCACACACAAGTCAATAGCTCATCTCTGTGTAAGACAGTGAAACAGTAAAAACTCAAAGATGTTAGTTAGGGTGCTGAAAACTCTTTGAAAAAGAATCAGAGGATGTAAATTCTTACACCTTAACCCATGAAACCCACTCATCTCAGTCTCTTTCTCCTGCAGAGAGAAGGAAGATTTGTAGTTGTGGAAAAAACGTTAAAAAATGCTCTAAATTTTAATTGCAAGAAATTTTTGGGCCAACATACTAATTTTGAGCAAACCTACTGCTGGTTTTGGGGAAATACTTCTACACTATGATGCTCTTCCACTGAAGCCCCAACATCACATTCTAATACACAGTTAGGAAGTGATCAAGTGAATACTTAGAAAAATCAGAAAGAGTGGAAGATTTATGTAGGGATTCAGGAAAACTATGAACAAACTGTAAACCTTTAAATTATGAGCTATCTGGATGCTATAGCATTTCCACTACAAACTAACTATCCCTTAGAACTGCTTTTAATCCAGATCATTTCAGTGATCTACCTTAAACAGCTACATAAACAGTCTTGATGGGATGTAAAGCAGATGTGGTAATCAGTGGCCAGAATGAAGGGAAGGGTCCATAAGTTCTCTACTTTTCTCCACTGTTGAAGCCAGCACATTAAGAAATTATGGTATAACTGTTTTCTTTATGTGTGACTATGTACATCCTTCATGTTCGTTCTATAAGTGAGGAAAAAAAAGGAGAGGTGTCTTCATACTGGGGCTAAGGGAACACAATGTGAAGAATCATTGCTACACAAATGGATCCAACTACGACAGCAAAGTATTAAAGGAGGAGTTCTTCACACTTGTTCCTTAGGCTCTTCAAAATTGGCTCTTCACACATAGAGAAATTGTTGACTAGCAGTGGCCTTACCAGAGATTTATTCCAGTGACTAGCAAAGAGTCAGCAGTTTATTAATATCATTTATGTGATCCTTCAGTATTTTTTGTGCATAATAAAATAAGTATATAGAAAAAAAATTGCATAATAAAAATCTATGTCATTTCAGTTTCTTCCCTGCAATAATTCATTGCTAGCATTTCTGTTTAATGTGCTGAAGATTCTGTTGACTAAGTGGGAAAATCAGCTCTACAAATACCATACACACAAGCAATAGATATAATTGTCTTAAGCAGAAAATTGCTATTATAAATCACAGTTGTTGCTCTTTACCTGCTAGTTTGCCAGACACCTTGTCAATGCTTGGCAATATCATTAATTTGAAATTGTCAGGGTCACCAGAATTTCCTTTGAGATATAATTCTCACCATTTACCAGTAAACATTCTGCCACAGATTTTGTTCTAAAAATACTTTAGAACTTCTCTGTTAAAAGTTAGTCCTTTCCATGATTTTTGTTTTTTATTCATATCTATCTGAAGGTTCAGAGTGCCTCTCTTCTTATCTCCTTTTCTTCTCTCCTGTCCTCATCTCTTTCTGACCCAGAACAAGTAAGAGCCCCCACATCTGGTATTCACATAGGGAATTTTGCATGTTCTTGTATTTGCTCCTACTGGATCCCAGGTCAGATTGTTTTTATATCTATGACTAGCACGACTAAGTGACTAACGCATGAAGATGTACTTAGAGCAGTTTAAGAAATCCTTTCAGTTGCAGAAGCTGACTGAATAATATAGGGGGACATCAATTTCCACATGCACTGTATTTTCTGCTAGCATTAGTAGGAAGGTTTGGCATATTCTTATATAGGATCTCATTCAGTTAAAAACTCAATACAGAGCAGACAGTTCTTGTAGAAAGAGTTAATAAATATGCTGAATAACAAGTTATATAAAATTCTAAAATATGTGGAAGCATCAAACTAGTTCCACTCTCTCAGCACTGAGGTTCTGAGCACAGCTGTTGTTGCTTAGATACACTCAGACTAAATTGAGTCAGTTTTTCTTGCTGCTGATTTGGCCACCTTATTCAGCATATCTATTTCATTTCACAGACAAACTCACTGAAGTGTAGCCTTCGAAATATCTAATTTTTGGCCAATATTGTCCAGAACAATCAGAGAGTCTACACTTCAAGACTACAAATAGCAGTTCCAGTTAGCACATCTGTTTACTGAAATTTATATATCTGACATCTTAAACAAAGCATTTTTCTTGATGCTTTATATCAATATATATTATATTCTTCCATCCACAAAGATGCAATTTTAGGAAAATTATTTGGATTAAGAGGAGTTTTTTGAATGGTTTTCAAACACATGTAATGTAGTTTCTGTCTGCTATTTTTGCTGTTGAAGAAGGACAGACTCTGTGCAATTCTCAGTCTATGGTGCAAATGTCAACTATTGGATAGTCATAATTCACAGGCTGAATACTGTGGTAAGACTTTGTGGACAGCTGAGGAATATTTTGTATGCTTGTCGCAGTCTTAATCATTTCAGATACAAGGCTACTATATTTGTGCAACATATATATTGTACACACAGACCAAAGAAATGGACATGAAGGAAAATATTTTGTAACATATCCTGTAGTATGGGCCTTCCTGACAGATGAGCTCTAAGTGAAGCAAAATGCCTTTGTTCAAGATTTAGTGTTTTGTTAAGTATAAACAAACTAAAAAAAGCATGGATTCTCACACTTTATTTTATTTTATTTGAGAAAATGTTTACTGTTTTGGCTTTTATATTAGAATGAGAAAAACAGTTGAGTGAGCTTTTGAGACCGCCACTACAAAATCAACAAAATGTACAAAGTTAAAGAAAGTGAAAGTGTAGTCCAAAATCTAAAAGGTCTCTTCCTGTTAATTACAGTTAGAAAATGTAAAAGGCAGTGGTCCAGAAGCAAGGGACAGAAGATTTCTAGAGATAAAATTTTTAACAATACGAATCTTAGTGATTGAGAGAAACAGGTGAAATATAGGAGAAATAGAAGGTCACAGGACATCTTGACTAGATCAAGAGTCTTTTAAAAGATATATGATGGGAAGGGAAAAGAGTGAGCATGAATCAAGTTTATCCTATGACTATAAAAATGAAGGAAGGCATTGCACCTGGCAGTTTCTCAAGCAAATGGAAGTGCACAAGGGTAGGTTGACTAAAAAAGACAGGAAGATATCACTAAACCCTTTCATTGAATCAACTAGAACTGAGGTGAAGAATCACCAGTGCTTTGCACCTTTGACCATGGCCTAGATCCCAGCCTGCTTAAGACTTCAAACCAAACATTCATAAATGCAACTGCTGCTCTACTGCTTAAAGCCAGAAAACTGTATTTCCATGTAAAGGCCAGATTACATACCACAGCTGCAACAATCTTTGGTGGTTCACCACTGACAAAAGCAGTCTTGCCCCACCAGATCCCTCTTTGATGACTTCCTTTCTTGCCTCCAAATATATATTCCTGCTGTCTCCCTTGTGCTGGACCTGGTGTTTATTGGAGTTTCAGCGAGCTGATTCACCTCTTTGAATAGAAAATCAGTCCAGCCATCACCGCTATTTTTATGGCATGCTGAGTTGCTGGTTTCAGTAAGGGATCAGGAGCCAGAGCAAGGCATGAGAGGAGCGATGTGCTGGAATTGCAGAGGGCCCTCTCAGCTGCCTTGTGTATAGTAACATTTCAGTAAATACCTTCTGCCATTTTCTTAGCTAAATACTGCGAGTGATAGTCAAGTGTTTGATATTCCTGCTTATGAGAAATTAAGAATATCTGCTGAAGATTATACCCGTGATAAGTATTTAACAACAGTAGGCATGATAAGAAACAACCATGCAAAGACTCCCCTCTCATTTCTGAACAGGCTTTATAAAACAAATGGACAATAGAAACTCTGCAGATCTGATGGCCTACTCGTGTGTGCCAGCTAGTGTTGTAAAAACAGATAGTCCAAGTAAAATTCCAGTATATAGGTTACATTTGCATGAATATAAACATGAAAAAATCTACAGAAGTTCTGTTTCTGTCTGTCACTTGAATACACAGAGTAGGTGTGGGTTGTAAAGGAAAGGAAAAGAGACAAATGAGTCTGGGGAAAATTTTCAATCCACGAAACACAGGCCCATTCCTTAAGTGATTCAGTGTAGCTCCCTAGCAAAAGGAAACAATGCTAGGGCTGACTTACATGTGGTGGGAAATGGATATTCTAGGAAGAAGTCTGCTTTTTCAAGGAACTTTGGGAAAACTGACTCTGGTTTAAAAATTCTAATCAGTATATTCCTGCTTATATTTTACTACTCTTACAAACAATACAAACAAAATTTTGTTGACATGAGTGCTTTCCCTTCAAAAAAATGATTTGTATTACTTTTGTCTTCTTGTCCAAATATCCGTAACTTTATCAGTTCCTGCAAAATACTGCATAAATTTATAATATAAATGTGAAGTGTTTAAGTAATATGCATAGTTATAAGTAAATTACATCATTGTTACATGATACTCTCAGATGAGCTCTTTTTAGTACCAGTTCTCTTATAACGGTATCTAGAAATGATTCCTTTATCACTCATTGGTCGCCTGATACATGTTCTGTCAATTCCATATGCCAAATGGAACTAAAATGAAGGCATAAAGTAAAGGAAAACTCTTCAAAGCTAGAATTACAGATTAAAAATGTTTTTATTTCAATAAAGCCATAAACTGCTCAGATACCTCTAGAGATCCTGTGGGGTTTTTTTAATCATTCATCTTCATAGAATGCTTCAAACTCAAAAGAAAATAGCACTGTCTCCCTAGTTTAAAAAATATTATAAACACTTTTTAAATAAAACTGATTTGTTGGTTTTGAGTGGGGTTTTTTTGCCACTCATTTTGAACTTTCTGATTTTGATAGGATTTTCAGAGTGGTATGGAAGGATTTGCTGTCATTGTATTTATAGTCCGCCTAAAGCAGAACTCATGTCCCTATTGTTCTGAATCAAAGGATGATCTGGAATCTAGAATTCCACTAATGAGATGAACCTTCAGCTTTTTTTTTAAATTCCCACCTTAATAAGGAATTTATATCTCATCTAGACATTTTTATGTATTACCAACAGATGTAGTAATTTATTAACAAGTGAGTCAAAAGAGAAATCACCTCCTTTTATTTTAGTCATTGATTTTAGTATGCTTTGAGTTGTATTATAGGCCATTTGTAGCTGTTAAAAAAATGAAATACACTAGATACGTTAACTCATGAAAGAAAATCAAGTTTGTGAAGTAAAACAAAATAGAACCCTAGCACCTATAGTTCTCAAGAAACTTGGAGCTTTTCATCTGCATGTATTTCCACATCAGGCTGAAAAAAAGGGTTTGTGTATAAAGGTGGTGATTGCAGACCGGATCTGAGCTCAAGCCTTGTTTTCTTACTTTGAAAGAGCTTTCAGAAGTTCATGACTGGCTAATGGAAACTTTATCTCTGCCTTTTGAAAATGTAGACCTTTCAAGTGCTCCAACTCAATAAGAATTCAAAGCATATAATAATTCTGTAATAGTTACAATCTGGATTATAGATGTATAGTGAGAGTAAAAGAGTGCGGTTTTATTAGGGTTGGCATCTTTGAAACTGAGTTTCTCAGTGCCACCAGAAGAGACTCTGCTGGTTTTGTGCAACAGTATTGCTTTACCTTTGCACTCTCTAACTTTGATTTCTGGCTTTTGAAAAGCCTGAATGATACCAAGATATTTGCTGCTACTCTAGAACACATTCATCTGGCCATCTTTTCTGGATTAAACCACTTTACTGGAGAAATTTTTAGAAATGTGTGTAGAAGACCAAAAAAAGTCTGATCTTAAATACGTAGTGCAAATACATACACAGACCCTATATTCGACGCAACAGGAAGGAGGAATCAGAAAACATATAAAGGCTGTGGAAACTAATGACAAGCAAGTTAGTGTTATCAGCCACCAGGAGGGAAAACAGGAATTAAGCAGGGCAAAGCCTTCAATCCCAGAACACGTTTTTCATCTCTTGAGTTTAAAAAGTTTGCCTGAACATTCTGCATTAATCATTCTGAATCAACAAGTTTCTCTTGATAGTTCTGAAAATGGATTTGCTGCTTAAAAAAAATAGTTAAAAGGGATCCATTTCCCATAGACCATTTCAACCTAGCATTAAATCTTGGCAATTGATTTTTTGCATTTTTATCCTAAGTCTTCTAAATCCAAACTTTAAAAGCAACATCAGAACTAGGAATATAACAAGCAGAGAAATTTGATTCAATTGTACAGTATATCTCATACATGAAGATTTTACTATTTCTGGTCATGCTTCTCTTTCACGTGAGTAGGCAACCACCAAGCACAGAGGGTTCAACTGTGTCACTGTCAAAGTGATGGTGCAAATACTAACCTGATAACCTGAGTTACTCTCTCATTAGCATACCCAGTGTGATATGTATTTCTTTAAATTGGGATAGGGTTAAACTGGTGAAAGTTTTTAGTCAGTGAACAGGAATATCTTGCATTTTATCTCCAAAATCCTGAGGCTTGAATGGTTTTCAAAACAGTCATTCCATATTTTAGTTCAACTGTATCTTGCCTGTGAATTTCCAGAGGTCTGGTCACAAGCTGATCTTGCTTGGGACCAGTTTCTGCAAGGATGAACACCCTCTGACAATTTGTGGCTCTCCAGTTAGATTATTATTTCAGTTATCTGCTGAAGATATTATCAGTGACATTTGGATAGTGTCCTTATGTTGAATGTCAAAAGTGTTTTGGAAAACTGACCTTACACAAGTCAACAGAAACTCTTCTAAAATATAGGAAAGCGTAGCACAAAACAACTTGAACAGCAGACGTAGGCACTGGCAGACCTTACTTTGTATGCTCTGGGATACCAGCCTGGATACTCACTTTCACTGGTAGATACTGCTTTGCATTAGGGAAAATGTTCTTCATTTGACTAGTATTCAAATCACCAAACATCTTTATCAAAATAAGGCTATAAACATGGTGTGTTTCAGGGTGCTGGAAAACCTGGAAGCTGATTGTTTCGATCCTTGGGGGAAAAATATCTGTAAAGAACTGTTGTCAATTTTATAAACACACACAAAGTCTTTTTGCTGTATTCTCTGTTAGCACATAGCAGATGGGGTGTAATGTTCGTATTAATCTGGTCAATATGCAATGTTTAACAGCAAGTAACAAGATCTGCTGTCCTTCTTCTTTCCTGGTGTGACTCTCATCTGTCCTTATAGACTACTGCTCTCACTCAAGTCAGCTATAAATAGCGTTGGCATCCTGCTTTACTGATAGTTCTCAATCCCTTTTTTTTTTTCCCCAGGATCACTGGACCTCATAAACTTTGTTCCTGCAATAATTTCTAGGTAGCTCTAATGCTATCTAAATTATAGCTGTTTTAAATATTTTATCAGGTTATGCTCTAAAAAGTCCAGTCAAATTAGATATCTTTGTCTTTGGATCTGTTGTTCCCCTGCGTAAAAGACATACTTTTATAATTTCTGTTGATCACTCCCCAATTTGATTTACTCCTAGCCAATATCAGTTAAAAATAATGTCTTATACAATATTCAGCCTACCCACTATCAATTAGAAAAGAATGTTCGCGAGGCTTAGTTAATTGAAAGTTGTCCAGCAGGATTACTCTGAGAAGGACGATATATTTTCAATCTCAGTTCTTGTTAATTAGTAGGTCATAAACCAGTTCTTACTCACCATAAGCTTTCTGAAGTTTAAATCACTGAGATAAATTTCATTCATCTCATTGTTCTTTCAAGTTTTAATCAGCTAAAGATGCTGGTTATTATTTTTCTTACCACAATGCATACTTATTCCTAACCCATATTCAGATTCATTTGCATATCAGAAAAATCTGTGTGGCTGGTGCTTTATCATCCTTTTACAAACATTCCACATCTCTTAGCAGGTAATAAATCACACTAAAATATGTACATTTCTTGATACAATTATTTTGCAGCAATAACAGTAAAAGTATGAAGTGTCTTACCAGTGGTGCATAAAACCCTCTTCCTTAGCACTCCACATAACTTAGAAATTATTTTCATTTTTTTATTATATTGAAAAGAAAAAAAAAAGTTTTATCAAAATCAGTGCTTTAAACTCAGCACTGCTATAAGATACAAGGTTAGAACAGCCTGTCACTGCCTAGTACTTCAGCCCACATTCTGCAGTGGCAAGGTTTCTGTGTCTGAGAGGGCTTTAGTAGAATTTTCACAGAACTTTAAAATACAATAAAATCTGAATGATTTTCTGGACTTAAAATGATGAATTATATTGCACAGAGTGGTATAGTATCACAGTATTATTTATTTTAATACTAAATGCATTTGATTTGGTTTCCACCTCAGTTGTTTAGTAGAGAACAATGGGTTTTTGAAAAGATGACACAATTGCATGGTTGATGTTTTCAGAACAGTTGTTGCAGATTTGGTGTGTGGAGAAAAATGAAGTGTATAAAGAAGCTGTGGCCAAGAAAGGAAGGGAGATAATATGGAATTGACACAGCAGCTACATGACTGATAACTTGACTGGTTACCGTAGAAAGCACAGAGGGAGGCAGTAATACCATACCAGTAGTACTTACCATAGAGATTCAAATACTCTACAGTTTTGTCAAGTGGTAGATTTTTTTCCAAAAAAGCTAATACCTATGTTAATCTTACTGTAAATCTCTCGAACAGCCTTGCCTATGCTTTGTCCCTATGCTTACTTACCTATGTCTTTGAAAGATGGACAAACTCTATAACAAATGTAACAATTAGTTGAGTAAATTAACTACTTTTCCTCCAGGGCAGAACTTAGGGTTGTTAAACTTCTGTAATTCAGTCAGATCACTTTAACAGAGCATGTAACACAGGCTTTAGTTCACTCTCTCTGAAATCGTGACAGTATTAACACCTGTTCAGCCAGAAAGAAAATAGGTCAGTAGTCTACTGGAATCCCCACTGATACTCTGACAGTCTGCTTCCCTTCTCCAGTACGAGCTCTTTGGTTAGGATTTTCATTAGATTTTTGAAATTAGGATAAATGGTTTTCCTGGGGAAAGGGGGTATGTAAGTGTGTTGAGAAAAGAGCAAGAATGGCAACAAGGACTCCCAGGTTTCTTTGCTTCAGACTTCATTTTAGCTCCTTCACAGAGCTCCATTTTTCTTTTCCAGGCTTTCCACCTTCTTTTCCTCATTTACCCACTGGTAAAGCACGACACAGAGATATTGTGTTTCATGAAACGTGTGCTAGGAATATTCCACACAGCCTTTTAGCTGGAACATCACTGTGTTTCCAGGACTCTCACATCTGTCACAAGTTGAATCATCATCCTTTGGCTGCACTTGCCACGCAAGCACCTTGTAAATTATGTCAATAAAACTTTGCAATGGGATTCTCATAGCCCTCCCAAAAAGTGGCCTCACTTTGGCTGATCTGGTAAGAAATCCATGCACTTCTCAGCCATCAGTTACATTTTGCCAAGATCCACAAACTGCAGCTTAGGAAGGGATGTGTAAGATGGCCTTTGTACCCTTCTGATCTCAATCCACCTGGCTCCAGGCAGTTTCCTCATGTGACCTTGAGGTTACTACTAGTTGAGCCAGCTGGCTGTGGCCTCAAAGAGCTGATATTTTTTTACTTAGAGCTAGAACTGAATAAATCCCTTGCCAAACAGGCCTCTAGCCAAAGCCATGGACTTTCTTTGAAATGTACTTGGAAAGCCAGTTTACCAGCTAGATGAGATAGAGCAGTGATAGGAAAGGCTCCTATCAACAGAGGTTTCCATCAGGGGTTATGGTCCTGTAACATGTCCATCAGCATAGCAAAGGACAGACGCTGTAGCAGCTCAGTACTTCTATGAGATTTCCTTATCATAACAGCATAAAGACGGTGAACAGTATTTTGGACCAAAGGTTTTTAATAGCACTTTAATTCTTATGACACGAACAGGATTCTAAAAGAAGTTGGCTCCTGTTTGACCTGGAGTTTCAGCTAGTGTTTGACTTGCACATACAGATATTTCTATATTCTCCATGACTGACTGCCATGCTCACGGCTACTGATAGCGACGACATTCTATACAGAGGCGTCTATAAAACTAAGAAAGACAGTATAGCTGAGATGCGAAATGTGTGTTGAATGACTGTGATTTATCTATCTGTTACATCCACATTATATCATCAGTACTGCAACTACTGATAGTCATAATTAGCCTTCATATGCAGGGAATAATTTTTTCCTATCAACTTTTAATTTAAAGAGAAAATAGAAAAAGTAGTATCAGGTTTTAGTCTCACAGTTGCTTAGAATCTTACATACAGCCCACACATAACACAGAGACTGGAAGCACTTTCCTGCCTGTAGATCAGAGCAAATGCCTCTGCCACGTTCTGACTATGTGCCAGAGGACTTTCACTGGTTCCAGCCCATTCCGCATCCTCTGGGGTGCCAGCAGCAGAAGTCATTCAGCGTGTTCCAACATGCATTTTTTCCTTGTCTGCACTTTGTTCAGTAGAAAGGTTTATGTGTCTTGTTTGTGTGTCTGTTTCCTCTAGTTCTATGTTTTGATCTAATAGGAGGTATTATCTCTCCCTACAGTTATTCTGCACTTATTTATATTCTCAATGATTGCAGCTAAACAGTTATACTGCTGGAGTCATGACTGATTTCGTGCGAGCATGTGCGACTTTTCTGTGAAATACAGTAAAGCCTCTGTTTTTCTGTATGGGACTTTCTTGAACTCTGTGTGGAATAGAAAATTTAACTTTATTTAGATCCGATTGGTTCAGAAAATGCAGAGATGAACATCCAGATTGTATAAAGGTACATCATATATTAAGTCTTTAATACTAAAACTTAAAGACCTGTCAGCTTTTCTTCAACCAACAGATTCTTTCTAACACCCCAGGTGCTTTGAGTAGGGTTCATGCCATGTCTCTAGCTTTCTCACAGGGCCCATCCAATATCCACCTTTAATTATTTTCATGCTGGTTGTCTTTGGCTGTGGGATGCCCTAGGCAATGGGAATTCAGTAGGAAGCAGTAGCTGAGAACATTTCTGCTGCATGTCCCGTTCCAGTGATGCTGAATAGGCTGTTGATTGCTTATTGTTTGGCAGACATGGTGTAAACATACTCACTCCAGCTGGAACCATGAGGTCATCTTGTACCCCATGGAAATGAGTCTTTAAAAAAACCCAGTGCTCTTCTTTGACAAGATTGGAACTCCAGCTGATAAAGATAAGATCATTATAGCAATGTACTTCAACTTCTCTACGGTATTTAATGTATTACAGAAAGATAATTGGGTTAAAAAGAAAAATAGGAGCTAAAGAAAACAAAACTGGGACACATCAAAGTGGATTAGAGGCTGAAATAGTGACAGGCTGCAAACCGTAACATCTCACTGGGAAATATCAGATTAAAAAGAATTAAAAGGAACATAAACACTTGCTTTCAGTAGAAAAAATAGTCTCTTGAAGAACTGGCTGCAATCAGGGATATATCAGATATGTGTCAAAACGTGAAAGAAAACTGTAAGCAGTAAACAGGTTAGAAACTTCTGTATGAAAGAGACTGTGATGCTCTTAACCTAAAAATTTGTGGAAAGAGAATTAATTTCTTTGAAGCTCTTAATTTTTTGTCCTGCAGATTTAACATCTGGTACCTACTTTGAGAACTTCTCTTGAATTTTTTTGGCATGCAATGACATTTTTTGCTCTTCAGACAGTGTCAAAATGTGTTAAATTCCTTCATAGTCTGATGAAAAGCCAAATATCCGATTAAAAAAAGGATAGTATTTCTGGTATTTACCTAACATTTTGAAGCAGTGAAGTAACACACTTGAAAATAATGTATATTTCAACATTAAATCAGTGACACTAATCTTAGTGTTCTCCTTCAATGTTTTCCATAAAGGATACATGTCAAGCCATTGTGCAGCAGGATAGCTATGACTTAGTCACCATCACAGAAACATGGTGGGATGACTCTCATGACTGGAGTGCTGCGATGGATGGCCATAAGCTCTTCAGAATGGATACGCAAGGAATGAGAGGAGGTGGGGTGGCTCTGTATGTTATGGAGACTGATGTTCTGCTGGGAGTCTGTTATAGACCACCCAACCAGGATGAAGTGGTAGATTAAGCATTCTACAAGCAGCTGGCAGAAGTCTCACAATCGTTAGCCCTTGTTCTTGTGGGGGACATCAACTTACCAGACATCTGCTGGAAATACAACACAGAAGAGAGGAAACAGTCTAGGAGGTTCCTGGAGTGTGTGGAAGATAACTTCCTGCTGCAGCTGGAAGTGAGCCTGCCAGGGGAGGTGCCTTGCTAGACCTGTTGTTAAATAACAAAGAAGGACTGGTGGGAGATGCAGTTGTTGAAGGCCATCTTGAGTTTAGTGACCATGAAACGACAGAGTTCTCAATTCCTGGTGAAGTAGAGAGAGGGATCAGCAAAACCACCACCATGGACTTTAGAAGGGCAGACTTTGGCCTGATCAGGACTCTGGTTCTGAGAGTCCCTTGGGAGAGAGTGCTGAAGGGCAAAGGGCTCCAGGAAAGCTGGGCATTCTTCAAGAAGGAAGTCTTAAAAGCGCAGGAGCAGGCTGTCCCCTTGTGCTGCAAGATGAACTGGCGGGGAAGATGACCAGCCTGGCTGAAGAGGGAGCTTTTGCTGGGACTCAGAAAAAAAAAGGAGAGTTTACCACTGATGGAAGAAGGGGCAGGTGACTCAAAAAGAGTACAGGGCTCTTGTTAAGTCACACAGAGAAAAAATTAGAAAGGCAACAACCAGCTAGAACTCAATCTGTTCTATCTACAGTATTCCCTAGCCAGTTGTTTTTCCCCTTCTCTTTCTCCAATGTTCTCCATCAAATTACTATCATATGCGAAATCTAAGTTTCTAATACACATGAAGAATTTTTTATAAATTTCAGAATATATCACAATAATAACTCTATTAAAATAACCTCTGCAAACATACTGAAGGGATATGAATGTCAATGAATGGATATTTAAATGTATGATTAGGTATAGAAAGGAATGAAGTACTGAAAGATCATGGGTTATTGTTACAGCCATTAACTTCATACTGAAAGAATAGTGTTTGCCAGAACAAGATTTTAATTTGAATTTATTTTATCGTAAAATAAGCATACACCAGTGAACTGAGAATGTCTTACACAAAAGTGTCCATGAAAATACATTTTTTGTGTAGGAAAGTTTCTAGTGAAAGATACTTTTTTGCCATCTTTACCATTAGGGCTGAAACAAGATACTTTGCCTTAGATCAGTCCAGGTTTCTATGTCCATCGGAAGTTCTGTGCTGCCTTACAGAATTCTCACTTTAGATATCTGACCTTATAATATTGTTCGCTGACTTTTGCAGGGGTGTGCAGGAGTCCATGTCATCTGGCCATGGGGCTGTGTCCTTCAGATAAAAAGCAAAGAGCGGAACTCCAAAACAACTATTTCCATCGATAACAGAATAGTCTAGATAAATCTATGTAACTGTAGGCATCACTCAAATTAAGCTGTTTGTCAATTTTTTTCATTATTTGAAAAGCTTTAAATTCTAAACCATTTGAAGAATTTCCCCAAACATTTGACCAGAAGAATAGTGTCCTTTCTTCAACAGGAGGATGGCTTGGTGTTTTAGAATAGGATAACTGTTCTGTTGATCAGCAAAAGCAAGAAAGTGTAGCTTGGTTGCAGGATCCTGACAGAATGAAATAAACTTACTAATTAACTACACTGAAGCCAATGAAGGATAACTGATGACAGGACGTACACTAGGAAAATATTTCCAAAATAATAATAATAAAAACAATCATAAATTTCCTTGATTCTAAACATATTAAAATTCACACATATCTTATTTCTGCCTGAATTAAGAATTTAAATGGCGGAAAGCATCTTCTTTTGTCGTTTATGAGTGGTAAGCTAATGCAATTCATAGTGATCAGCAGTTTTAGAACTATTGAAATAGCATTTTGTATAAAAGCGATAGTTGCACAGTAGAAAGTTCCAGACATAAAGTTCAGTATTCTGGTGTGCGTATTTCATTATTAAAAGTAAGTAAACTCATACAATTCAGTGAAACAGAATAATGTCCTATATTAGAATTGAATAATGCATATTTTATCAACTATCTTAATGGATATTTTAAGAAATGCTAGTTATTTCTTAATTTTGTAGAACATGGTATTTCATGAATTTTGGAAATGGAAATAACTGACAGGTAAGCTCTGTAGCTGTGCCTTTTAATTCTGTATTTTGATTCAGTAATCTGTTTTACCTTCACAGCATAGAAAACAAAAAACATTGATCTGGACAAAAAAAAACAAAATGCAAATTTTTCCTTGAACAAAGGAAATACATTTGCTGCTTTTTTGTTAATACCACTTGGAAGACAGAACCTCCACTGTGAAAAGGATACGAGATTCAAACTATGGGAGGATGGGTAACATGAATGCTTAAATTCAGATTTTGCCTTTTTTTTTGTATCACCGTGGAGAAAGTGAATTGTGAAAGTGAGCTTGAGAAGAAAATTATCCAGGAGATTACCTCATATTAACAAATGTTTAAAAGATATTCTGTGTGTTTAATATGATTTTTTGTTTGCTCTTTTTCTTTCTTCTCTTGAATAAAGGTAGCACCTGTACAAATTCACTTCCCTCACAGGAATAATCTTTTGAGGCCCACATATTTGGCTTATCTGTGACGAACTTCTTTATGAAGTTCTTCCTTTCTTCCTGTGTAACACAGGTGAACTGTAGGAAGCATACTGAGACTGTGAATTAAGAAGCAATGAAATATTTGGTTATCACCTCCTGAAATGAATATGCTCAAAGATGGCCCAGTTGCAGCACTGAACTAATAAAGAGCAACAACTATGATAGGCCTTGTAATGTGAAAAGAGAAAGACACAGATAAATTATTTTAGAAAAGGAAATGAAAATAATGTCAGCATTTTTACCTGCTAAAGATCCTTATTAAATATATTATCTTGCAGTTTAAATTAGTGTATATGGTAGTAATTATTGTTACCGGTGTGTCAACAATTGTCCTTGAATAGATAAAATGAATGCAGTTATGTGTAACACGAGGGGTTTTTAGTTTATTAGATAAATTTACAACAAGAAAAGGCTTGAAGTAACTCATAAGAAAATAAGATCAAATTGAAGTAAATATGTTTTTCTTATTTGCTTAAGGTTCTTTTGCAAAATTATATCATAAATGCAGCCATTTTCAGTTACTGTCTGTTTTGCCTCCCATAAAAATATAGCAGCTGTCAATAAAATGTAAAAAGTGCAGGAGATAAAAAAAGATGAGTAGTGCAAGAATGCCACAGCAGAGAAAATAAAGAAACTGTAAATGAGCAGTCTTAAACTTGCATAAAAGATTTGGAAAACGAATTCTGCATTTTACAAGAGCTGTTCTTCCAATACATATTGTTCAGTGGTTCCTAATAGGCTTTTAGTACTACCTGTGCCAGCTGGACCCTCTCCTGTCTAACATGAAGGTACAACAAAGCAATTTGCTTTGTGGAATAAAAAGGAATCTGAAGAGCCCAGGCAGAGAAATCCAATTTCATCTCCAGACAGCTACAGCACTATATGTCTTCCATTTTAATGACTGATGGATTCTATTTCCTCTTTCCTGGCACCACAGAAGAAACTGGCTTTCCTGCCTAGTGAAGAATCAGTTAAAAATATTCATGTTATATTTTTGTGGTTTATTTTGGTTGCACCATGCTTGCAACACATGCACACACATTTATTAATACCTCACTTCCTTCTATCATTAATTCAGCTAAAATACGATGCCAGGTTAATGCACTGCAAGCTTATATAAATTCTTTCTGTTGCTCCATCTGCGTTTTCTAATACTATGCCATCGATTCATCAAGTGTGAGGTGATTGCAGATTTCTGAAAAGTAAAACACCTCTTACTTTAAGACTAAAGCTGTATCTCAGCCTCTGAAACACGCATAAGGTTCTCTATCAATCTATTGATCTATATATTTTTTATTTTTCCTTCTCCTGTCACAGAATGTCAAATTCAGGGAGGTTTTAGGTTGCTCAAAGTCTGTCCTCAGAAGAATGGCTCCAGTTTTACATGCCAGTTCCAAAAAAAGAACATCAGCTTTGACCTGATGTTGAAAACAATTTTTGGAGGGAAATTTACAGGTTTAGGAGGCAAAACTGTTATTTGATTTACATATGCTGAAGTCTCCTGACCTTATAAGTACAATAAAATTGCATTATTTCATTAGTACATGTTTGAGGAACTTTTTATTGATTTTATAAGTGTCATTCAACTTTACCAGTAGTAAAGGGTCTATTTTGCTGCCCACTTTACTATTTGCATATACATCTGTTTATGTGTTCAAACCAGAAATAATTGAACTCAAAATTTCTATTGCTTGGTGTCACATTAAAAGAGGTAAAGGAGTCTGATAAGTGGCAAAAGGAGAGCCTTTCCATTGAGTCACAAGGTTCAGAGCAGACCCCCTTGCATTCTAAACTCTCTCTCAGGGAAGAGTCTAGGTGCGGCTGGATCAACTCCTAGTCCCAGATTTGGTCAATGGTTTATGTCTAAAGGGTTAAGTGCGCAGCCACTTGTCAGATTCAACTTGCCTGTCAGAGCCCTTCCAAGGACTTTCACTGAAACAGTTTCGCAAAGTTGAAGCAATAGGTAATTTATTCAAGCAGCAGGTATCACAGATTCAGGATTGCCGCTGATAAATGCACTGTCCAAAAGTTGAGCTCAAAGGTAATGGTTTAGCACTTTAGTTAGCAATGTGTTCCTGGGGATATGTCTGACAAAGTCAGAGGCGTGACTCTTACCAAAAAGGCGTCCCTTCTTGGGGGGGGAAGAGAGGTTCAGGCCCATCGACCCATCCATCAGGTAAGGTTCTCACTTGGCTCCTCCTCCCAAAGTGAGTTTTCAAGTGCCAGTTTTTATATGTTTGAAAATCTTTTTGCAAGGTGGGACTAAGTCAATTATTGTGTATCGATTGGCTCTTCGCATGGAATGTCATGTCATCAGAAAAGGGACTCAGCAGTTTGGCATGCCTGTAGAGCAGGCATCTTGGTATGTGCTTCCGGGGGCCATCTATTCTTTATCTGAAGCAATCTCTGGCTGCGGGCCCCACAGATCACTTGGTTTACAGTGATGGGCTATCTTCCCTTACTTGTGATAAGTACAAATCAATTGCTCACTTTGTTAACTCTTTGGCTCTTGGTGCCTCAGTCTGAGCATGTCTTTTGTCTTGCATTGACAAGTCCAGCAAGGCCATTGATTACACATGGAAAATTAAAAAGTTCTAAAAAGGCAAAAAGGATAGCCTTATTTAAAAAAAAATAAAAAGTGTAAGTTTCGTGAACTTCGTGAAGTATGAACTATGGAAGGCAAGCATTTCATTAAGCAGTAATTCAAACTGGTTTGCATTGAAACATTCTTAATGAAACAGAACCTTAAAATCTAAATTCTTTGGCTTTGATCTATGATTTTTAAGAAAGGACCTCTAAACTTCAAGCTGTCATTGAAGCATCTGAACACTAACGCCAAGATACTCCTGGATCTGCACAAGGATTTCCAGATCTCCAGATTCACTGGTACCAAGGTACATGGGATGGAAAGCCCTGGGATTTTGTGGCTTTGTACCTGGCAGCCCAGAGAGTTAACAGGGGATGTATCCAGAAAGCAGGCAACAGATAATTGGTGGATTTCTTGGAACAATGTTCCACTGAAAATGATTCCTTCATGCACAGATTGTTGCTGAAATGTATTAGAAATCTTTTAAACACTGAAGAAGTAGGCTTCTGCAAATTTGTTTTAGAGTTCTTCTTTGGATGGCTGGTGAGGAGCCCTTTCATTTTGCTTTAAGATATTGTGAATAAGATACAAGACACTATCTTGTGTTTTACTACAAGCATAGTAATTGTGATTTAAAGGTGGACAAATTTTTATCTTGCTACTTTTAGCAGTTCTGAATATAGCAGATCTTAAAAACGTGACCATTCACAAGAAACATTCATCACACTGTTCATTTCCAAATTGAGCTCCAAGTGACAGTGGTTATACTTACAAGAACATTTTAAATCTACCTACTTTGCATTTCCTGAGGAATAAACTTCATGCTGGCATCAGTCTGAACGATGATTTGAAAGTTCATCCTTGTTATCTCTTCTTCACTATGACTTCATAAGGAAATTGATTTATAGAAATGAAGCAAACGGGATACCTTCACATCATTTAATATCTTCTTAAACATACCTTAAATGGAAAGTATAAACTCTTAAGTTTGCTAGGAACAACTTCTCAGGTCTAAGTGGTAAAGTATGGTTCCTGCTATACACAGAGCGCTATGTCAGAAAGTAGGGGAGTAAATTTGCAGACAATTCCTGAAATAGGTGGACCACACTTTAGTTTGGAAACTGAGCTTCACACAGTCTGTGAGAAGTTCATGTGCCCTAAGCATTGGTGGTTAGGTCTGTTTTCAAAGAATAATCTTTACCTGAGCTTCCTTCATGCTTGACCAATCTGATAGCCTTCTATGATGACAAGAGAGACTGGGTGAATGACAGGAGAGCAGTGGATTTTGTCTACCTTGACTTCAGCAAGGCTTTTGACACTGTCTCCCATAACACCCTCATAGGCAAGCTCAGGAAGTGTGGGCTAGATAAGTGGTCAGTAAGGCGGATTGAGAACTGGCTGAATGGAAGAGCTCAGAGGGTTGTCAACAGCAGTGCAGAGTCTAGTTGGAGGCCTGTAGCTAGTGGTGTTCCCCAGGCATCAGTACTGGGCCTGGTCTTGTTAGACTTACTCATTAATGACCTGGGCGAAGGGACAGAGTGTACCCTCAGCAAGTTTGCTGATGGCATAAAAATGGGAAGAGTGCCTGATGCACCAGAAGGAGAGAGTACAGCGGAGGGCTACGACGATGATGAGGGGACTGGAGCGTCTCTCTTACGAGGTAAGGCTGAGGGAGCTGGGCTTGTTTAGCCTGGAGAAGAGAAGGCTGAGAGGGGATCTTATAAATGCTTATAAATATCTTAAGGGTGGGTGTCAAGAGGATGGGGCCAGATTCTTTTCAGTGGTGCCCACTGACAGGAAAGTGGGCAAAGAGGACAAACGGAAGCATTGAAAGGTCCATCTGAAGGTGAGAAAGATCTTCTCTACTTGGAGGATAGCAGAGCACTGGAATAGGCTGCCCAGAGGGACTGTGCAGTCTCCTTCTCTGGAGATATTCAAAACCTGCCTGGACGTGATCCTGTGCAGCCTGCTCAAGGTCAAACTGCTTCGGCAGAGGGGTTGGACTAGATGATCCCCAGAGGTCCTTTGAAACCCCTACTATTCTGTGATTCTGTGATTCCTACACCCAGTTAATACTTGAGGATATGTGCTTTGGTTTTATTCTCTGGCCTTGATCTAGCTGCAACAGTTTGAAAGTCTTTCATTCAAAAGGATGCAAGCGAATTCTGAAAAAATAAAACTAGTCCTATTAGTAAATTGTCCACTATGCTCTGGTACAGAAATACAATTCTAGTAACCTTTCAAGGCTCCAGAGAGCTGAAGATGACAAGAAACACAATTTAACTTTCAGACTTCCCTCGTAGTTCTTCTTTTGCCCATCTTGAGGTCACTAACTAGAGTCTCCAGGTGTCTGAGTTTTACAAAGATCAGAAATGAACATCTATTTAGCATGTAACAAAAGTAACAGTTTCTAATAACAGACCTATAAAACAAACCAACAAACCAGCATGTTCAAAACTAACAAAAAAATAAATGAACACTTTCTAAGACTCAACTGGTGCAAGTGATGAGTGTTCTAATAAAATTTTTTCTCATAAAAATCGAGTCATTCCTTTTCATCTTTAGAGATAATCTGAAAATTTTGGGCCTTTAGTATGCAGGCCATATCACTGCGTGTATTGTTAGCCCTAAGCACCGAGTGGTCTTGCCCAGATCTCTACAACTGCAACTGACGTGCTAATTCTTCTGAAAGAAAACATTCAACAAAATTCAATAATATGTTTCCTGTTTTTATTATTTTTTAAACTGGACAGAGTCTAATCACTGTAAAACAATTCTATTGATGTAGCTTCCTGCTGTTAGTTTTGGGGGATAGATTTTTACTGAGTAAGTAAAGTGTGGGAAGTGACTTTGATTATCTTGGATATTGTGAATTTCATGCTATAGCTGTCAGTTCTATTAATTCCAGTCCTGTATACCTGAAGCTTGAGACTGACCGTATAGTCTAAATATCTATGTATGTGATGAATTACTCCCCTCAGGGAACGTTTTCTGATTTTTTCCTTCTTTTTTAAAGAAGATGGTTTTCATCTTGGATACGATGAGATTGCTGCTGCACTGATAGCACCTGGGCCTTTTAAAAGAAACATTGTGAACAGGGGAAGATCAAGTCCAATTCCTTTGTGAAACAGAAAAAAACACACACATTATTGATCAACAAAGTTAATATCAATGGCTCAAAGCATGTCTGATATATGTGTATATTTTTTTTTCTCTTGAATACTAAATTAATAACTATAGTTTCCTGAGCAACAGAAGTGATTTCCTTGTCATTGTTAACCTGTGCTTAAAATTTACTGATGATATTCTACCGGGATGTCATACATGCCTCTGACTGTATGGATATAAATCTTATTATTTTGAAATATTTAGTTCTATGAAGTGTATTTCAGGCTGGGAACAAATAGAAGGTGCAGTTATTTGAGTTAGAGAACAAACTTGTAAAAAAAAACAAAAAAAGGCCAGACAAAAGGAATTTTAATTCTCAAGCTAATGGTCTCTCTTTTTCTTATTTCACATTTCTGAGGTCTAAGTAAATGAAAGCTCTTTCAAAACCTAGATAATAAGGATGCGAACTGGTTAGGATTCTTTTTTTTTAAAACAGTTCCATTTTGGAAAATGCTGATTTGGGAAATCCAAGATTTTTATGTGGATCTGACAGTTTTAATGGATCTTCAGGTAGAAAATATTTCTCAGATCCAGGAGTAGATTTCTTTCCAAAATGAGAGGACCAGAAGAAAAAATCAGTTGTGGAACTCACCTGACTTTGGTAATGTCCTGGGTTCAGTCAGGACAGGGTTAATTTTCACCGGAATCCAGGAAAGGGCACAGCCTGGTGGGCTGACCCCGCCTGGCCAAACAGAGCAGGGTATTCCATACCATGTGCTGTCATGCTGGGTTCCGGGGGGGGGTGGGGGGGGGGGGTGGGGGGGGGGGGGAGCTGGGCGGCGGGAACTCACTCGCGGCTCGGGAGTGCACGGCGGCAGGAGCGGGTCTCTGGGTTGTGCGGTTCGTGTCGTGTTTTCCCCTTATCTGTATCGTTGTTGTTCCTATTCCCTCTGTTTTGCTGTTCTGTTAAACTGCCCTTATCCCGACCCACCAGTTTCTGCCTGTTTCTTTCCATTCTCCTCCGCACCCTGGCAGGGGGAGGGGCAGCCGCAAGGCGCTTTTGTTGCCGGCCGCAGCCAAGCCATAACACGTAATCTTAGCTACATCTCTCTCACTGCCTTCATTCTAGTCCAGTTGCTCACTGCCTTATCTCCCCATTTTCTGGTTCACTGCTGAGTCTAGAAGGAAGTTATAGAAATTCCCCTATAGGAATACCTAAGAAATTTCCGTAAGTCCATAAGTGGAACATTTTCATATTGATTAAAAAGAGAAATACAACTCCTTTTTTTTTTTTAAAGGAAGAACAACAGAAAGTTGCCTTCTGCATATAATTTTGAAATATTTGAATGCCCCATGGATTCACAACTCCAGTTTCCAATCATCTCTAATTATGTGTTCACAAGGGAGATTTTGGTTACACACAAATGGGGATAGACAGTAGGTGGATGGTCATATGTCTGTGGCAGGCAAATAGTTTGTTCTTGCAAACTCATGACGATCAGATCAAGAAATATGGTAAATCTCCTTAACAAGCTATGTTTTGTTTTTTCATGATCAAAATGAAGACTATGAAAATTAACCACTTCCTGAACAGACTGAATATCATCTATCTATAGGGTGGATGCTGAGCCTGGATGTTTTACAAATAGTAAAAAATACTCTGACTCCAGTCAATGATTAAAAAAAAGAGTTTAATAACATGAGGTGATGTGGCACATAACTGCTTTTTCACCTAAAGGCTGTGTCATGGAATAAAGTTAATGAGAAAAATATTTTCCAACAACAGGGAAGGTTTAATATACAGTATCTATCTGTTGCAGAAAACCAAAACTTCTGTGAAAAAGAGCTACATTTATTACAAACACTGTAGTCTTTCCCTATCCCCCTCCCCCCCAGCCAACTGTATATGTTTAAACAATTTTTGGAACTGTTACAATCCTACATCTGTGCAGGACACAGAATTGGATGACTCAGAAGATGAATTACAGTGAAAGCTGCCTTGACACACCACTAAGCCCCTGCTGCAAAGCAAGTTACGTGGAGACAAAGCCACTTCTGGACTGACCTATAAGACCACTAATCTTTGCAGAAAGAAAGGGGAGTTCTGGAGAGGAAAAGAAAAATGTAGTTAGAAAAAGAAAAATGTAGTTAGAAATAGAGAGACATGGAGAAAGAAAAACAAGATAAACACCTTAATTCAGATTTTTCCTTTAGTTTAGGAATGAGAGATTGAGTCCATTATTCACCAAATGAAAGCCATAGTCTGTCAGCCAGAGCTTCAAGACAATTCTGATATGAGTTAATTAAGGTGCTGCCTAAAGTTTCTCATGTGGCTTCATGCAAACTGGTGCTGAACATATAAATGTTGTTACATTTAGCTGTTACGGAATGGTGTTAGGACCGGAGAAGGTATAAAGATCTTAGAATACACTTGTACGCCTCTGCAATAACCTCTTAATGTCATAGAAAGTAATGAAAGGTACCTATCTAAATTGATACATAAAATCTATTCAAGAATTTTCAGTCAGGGAACTGGTCTGGAATAGGAGATGAGATCTGCATTCTGTTATAAATAAATTAAAATATAAAAGTAACTAACTGGGAGGTGGTAGGCATACAGAGTTTCTTGCTTTCCAAAAATGGTAAACTACTCATATTAATGTAGCTTAGTAATATTACCAGTAATAGAAATACATGGCTAAAAACTGTGTTTCAGAGAACTGTGTTTGCACTTCTGCGGTACCCTATGTTTTCTTCCTGCTTAAGAAGTCTAGTTACCCAGTTGTTTTGATTTATATTACAAAGTGCTATCTGGATAAAATGGTATTTTTATTCAAACAGTGTTATAATAGGAAACAACATGCTTTTGGAAGCAACAAGAAAGCTTAGAAAAAGTCAGATTAAATTGGGGAGAATAAATATATTCAAAGCATATTAAGCTGTTAAGAAAACTCTTGTGTGGTAAAATGGGGAAGCAGTGACAGAAAAACATGTGGGCAAAGCTAATTTCTGTTGTTTCTTCTGCGTAGGTCTACAGAACAGATAGCATATGCTAAGAAACAGCTAAATAAATAAGCTCAATGTAACTGTTTTTCTCCAGAAATCTGGACTATCATGAGTATTTCTGTACTACAGTATACTAAACCCTTTATTACTTCAAGCAGGAGCGGTATGAACCTCAAATGACCGATAGCATAGATGATCCCAGAAGACTTAGCTGTGGTTTGAAAACACAGGCCCTTTAGAAGCACGCTAATCACTGAGTATTTGACAAAAAAACCAGAGCTAGAAATATCATTGTTTCAATTTCTACGTTCTCTATGTACTCTGTAGTTTACAAAGGCATTGAGCTGATGTCAGTTAACATTTGAGCAAATAGTCATGGCACTTTGTCCTACTTGAGCTAACTAGGTTAAGCAAAAAGATAATCTTAGTTGTCTTGGCAATTTTAAAAGCCCTCAAATCTATAAAGAAAATCCTGTAAAAAGGTCATTCTGCAGATCACAGTGGATAGAAAACTGATTTAGCATGGATGTTAAGCATCTCTGAGTGTTCTTTTCTATAGTGTCACTTACCCCGATGCAGTTTGAGTTTTTAACTTCCACCGTGTTGGCTGCCATTTTTCCTAAGCAATATAGTAGGCCTTTCTTCTTTTGCATAGAAATTTCTTGCAGAGGAAACAGGCAGCATGATTAGCCATTTCAGTTTTGTGAAAGTCCACATCTGGTTTACCTAAATAGTTCTTCTCTCTTGAGAGAATGCAGTTAGCAGCAGATTCTTAAAAGTGGTTTGTTTTTTTTATTTTGGCAACTAGTTTTGCCAAATTACTAGCAGTAAAGTTAATAATGCAAAGGTATTTTTTTTTAGTTTAATTTTTCCCTCCTAGCTCTAAATTGTTCTGTTTTTCTGAAGACATACAGGATATGGTATATTCAGTTGTTTAATTTCTAATGGAAAAATATTTTTTAAATATACGGAATTTCAGTACATTATAGTCAAAAAAAGTCTTGATAGAAATGTCACAGCCTTCATATAGTAAAATGGGAAATATTCATGATGTGGTCTGTATAGCAAGGAAGACATTCTCTAAAAAATTTTGCAAATCTGTCCTTGGTGAACTGTTGTATCAGAAGTGGTACTGCAGAAATTAGAAAGTTGCTGTAGATGTTTGAATAATCTTATATTTCTAGGCATTGTATAAATACATTAATGATAATTTAAGTGTAGTAGTTGAGTTAGTGCTTCATTGATTAAGTCAACCTATGTTAAATAGCTTCAATAATTTGTTTCAGTGATGTCTTCTTTCAGCTGCATTTCTGCACATTTAGATTTTTGAGTTAGTGTCCATAGTTCCCTCTGCCCTCTCTTTTGAAGTCCAGGATGCACTCACATTTTTTGGTTATTGTGTGGTGTGTTTGTTGTTTTTTTAACACAAGCTACCTGACAGTCATTCCTTTTTTTTTCAATGTCTTAAAATGTACTTTCTTTACCTAAATTATCATGGGTAGATTTTACAGTACTGTGTTGGCTTTCATCTCTTCGTCCAACTGACAGATGTCTTAACATCCTTAAACAATGGATGTGTAGGACACACACAAATATTCCTATTTACTATTTGTCTGATGTGCAGCCAGTTCACTTGTTGGAAGGCTGGTAAAGGTGCAGTGCTTCAGCTTCCAGAAGAAATGCCAGCATATTCCTTCATTTAAAACCCAGCAAAGTAAATTGTCTGTAGTAGTTGCTCCTTTAAGTAACGTCTTAAAACTGAATGGAGCATTCTTAAGTTTTACAACCATGTGGTGTACAATTTGGCAATGTTTATGTATTTAGCATTTTTATTTGATGAGCTTCCAAAAACTTTTATAAAAGCAGATTCTCTTTGTTATCTCTTTCATATCAATTTTCTTATAGTGTTCACCAGCATCTTCCAAGAGCACAATGAGTTACACTGTTAGTATATGTCATGTGATTTTTATTCTCTCCCAAGAGAGAGAAGGATGAACAGCATGGGTATTGCTACAGCATGTTTTACAGACACCTATGTCCATACATGTATGTCCATGCAAACAACATATTTATATATAAATATGTGTGCTGCTGAATTTTATGTTTTTATAATGCTGGAGAAATGTGCCTTCCCCTTGATGCAGGAGTCAGGAGCTGCTCTGTGTGTGTGTGTGCATGTGTGTGTTGGCTAGGTGTGAGCAGTAAGACCAGAGGGGAGGATAAGGGTATGAAATATTTACTTTACTCTCCATTAAACCTCTTACAGATGTTGTCTACCACAGATGACCATGATCCACAGAGAGTTGTTTTCCACAGAAATCAAATCACCTATTGTGGTTGTCACTTCCAAACCTTTTAAAAGGTGTTTTAAGTTACCGTGGAGGACATAAAGACTGATTCCATATTCCATTGAAATCCAGTGCATAGATCAGAAAAGAGGCCAGATAGTTTATTATATCCTGGACCACTGGAGTAAGGTATCAAGGTGTTCTTTCATTCTCATAAGCAACAGTATGGTTCCCATCACAACATCACCAATATCTACAGCTGCTTCTGTGTTTTCAACTTTGTCAGTTAATTTAATCTTCCAGTATACTTTAAGTGACATTGTTAACTACTTTTCTGTATTGCTGTTTTTTGGGGTTTTTTTTTCACTGTTTCACCTAAAAAAGTCATATATTATTGATTACAGTAATGTACAATGAAGTGTCAAAGAACGACATAATGCAAAGTGGTTAAAAAAACTGTTGGCTTTAATTTTGGAACTACTATGTAGAACTCTTTAAACCTTTTTGCAGACAAGGGCAGATTAAATCAATGTGTTTAAGCTTTGTCTTTAAACATTTGTTTTTATTTCTTGGGACTGTGGGCACCATGTACAAATGAACTGGAATATCTAAAGGTCTTTTACTTCTCAAAGTTTTCTCTTCAGATTGTTGCATTTTAGACAAAAATGAAATTAGCAAGAATTTTAGCATATAATTCTCTAAATATCTTATGAAAGCTTTAAAAATATACTGAAGTAACAAAACCTCTTTTTTTCATCTTGTACTTTGGGGCTTATTCATCTCTGGATTGTATTGTTTCTATTTTCATCACAAATGAATTCAGGGTTTAATCTTGCTTAGCCCACAATTCCTTATCTTTTCAAATGTTCACCTATTTAATTTTTTCCCTAACAAATAATGATCAAAAATGCGTTTCTTTAAAACTTTTATTTAAAACCCTTAAATTAAAGTGTCTGAGTATTTACTTATGAGACTGTCTGTGTATAAAGTTTTTTAGTCAAATTAATGCGTTTGCAGATTGTTGAGTTTCATAGGATAATACATAGCCTGATCTAATACTTTAAACACATTTATCTGCACTATGTTTGTTTGCAAGTAGTTCCATTCATTTTAGTAACTCCATGAGACACTTAAGTGATAGTGAATTGCTTTAAAAAGTCACAATCTGCCTCCTTGTCTCCGATTTCCCTTTGGAGTAAGTCAGAATGAGAGCTAGTGGGCACAGCAGTGCATCAGATACTGTATTTTAGTTGCAAATCTCCGTTCACTACAAGTGGCACTGCAGAAGCTGCTACTTAACTTGCAATGAGATGCTCCAAAGCAGAACTGGAAATCAAAAACTGAGTAGATTGGGGCCTCTCATCTTTGCTCAATATAAGAAAGCAGTAAGAGCTGTGTTATAAGCTAAAGGCATAATGCCATAACACTAACAGTTAATTTATAAGTTAACTTTTTGTAATTGTTCAAGGCATCTCCAAAAGGAAAAAAAAAACCTACAAAACAAAGCAAAAAACCCCTGGAGATGTTAGAGTTGGAATGTCAGAGCTGGTACCTGGGGATTATAATAACTCATATTCTCTGTTCTCAACAGTCTAAGACTTCTAACACAGAAACGCTAATGTATGCGCATATTCTGGTCTGAAAGAGATTGCACAATTTAAATGCTTGAGCGCATGCAATTCTTTTCACAACTTGTGATGTTATTTATTTCAAAGAAAGCCTAGGGAATTATAGAAGGCATTCTTTGTCATTGTACAAAATAAGATCACTGTAAGATTGTCACCATTTCTTTGACAGGAAGGAAATAAAAGAAAGAAGCTATATTTAACGTGTTCTTTCAGAACAAGGTTACTTTCAAAATGTGTGATTTCAAATAGGCCTGAGTTCACCAGTATCAATTCTGGCAGCTGGGATTTCGTGATGGATTAATATCTTCCCTTTGCTTACATTTCTTTGGAGATGGCAGGAGTCAGGTTTCCTGTGATGCACAGGAAAAACTTTTGAAGGCACAGGGGATTGTTTGTTCAGACATAGTGGTCAATTTAAAACATATTTTCATAAAAGTTTCTGCCTGATTTTTATGACCCAAGTAAATGAAAAATATGCATTTTACACACCCTTAAGGTATTCATGATAAGGTTTTATATATCAAGATGAAAAAATTTCCTGTTTAATTCAAAATTCAGTTTTCATTGACTTCACCTGTGTGGAAAAAACATTTGTAAGGTACAAAAATGCATTATTCTAATGTCAGTGGTCTATTTATAAAAATAAGGGTACTTGGGAAAGTTGAAAAGTACAACAAAATGTTAATTAATGTACTGTGAAAAAGTTGCTTGAAATCAAAATGGTTAAAAGATTTAGAGATATAATATATAGTACAATGTTTTCTAGCGTCCATAAGATATTACATTGCATCGCAATTTTTTGTTCACACTAGAACTTTGGGGGTTCTTCTGTCATTGAAATTTTCTGTTGTGGCTAGAAGATGAAGTGGAGCAGGGCAACAATACAGAATACACTGTAAGAATGAAAGTAATGTAATGCAGGGTAAACAGAAAGTAGAAAAATACCTGTCGAAAGAAGAACACTGTGTCGCCTCATGGGATGCCTTTAACAACTTGCAATATGTGAGCTACTGATAACCATAGACTGTGCTACTGAGGATTTATTTCACCCTAAGGGGGTGAGCAAGACAGAAGGCTTTGTTTTATAAACTTGAAGGGCATCTTATTTCTAGACATTACACTGGACATTATTGCTTTAATTATAAACTATTAAAAGAAATTAAAATTATTTTCTGACATTCACAATAGTGCCTAATTAGAAAGGATTTTTAATAAAGAATACATTTTCAAGTTATGATAGGCATTATGAATTATACCCAATATCAGATTGTAAGGAATTAAACTGTACTTTCACTGTTGTTTTGAAAACACTAATCTTTATTTTAAACTTTTGTTTTCAGTTAAGGTTTTTCAGTGTGAGGTGATCACAAACAAAATATTAATCTCAAAAAAACCCCACCATGTTAATTAAGTGATAGCTTTTTACAAAACACTAGCTCATATAAATATTTTTGTTTGCTTTAATGACTTTTAAATCCCTAGGTGGTCTGACACCAGTTTCTAACAGAGAAAGCTTTCCCCCCTCTCCCAGTTTCCTGATGAAGAAATTACTTAATATTAAGAACTAATACTCTGCTGGCAGTATTTTGTGATTTTTCAGTGTAACTATAGTTCAAAATTTGACTCTATTGTCCTTCTAGTTGTTAGGGTTTTTATTCTCAGTTTCTAAAGCTTTAAGGACAAGGGAGAAATTCAGATAAGAAAAATTCACTTAGAATTATTAACTGGAAAGATACAACTTTTGACTGAAGGGTCATCTAAAGGAGGATGACCACCTGCTTCTGTTCCTATCCTCTTGCTCTCTTACCTAGCCATCTGCTAGCAGTCACTACTGGAGACAGGACACTGGGCTAGATAGACCTCTTTTTCTATCCTTTTTTTTAATTCTCTTATGTTTCCAATTAACTTGTGTTTAGGGAATAATACTGTCTTTTAGTTGTATGTCTAAATAGACACTTCCATGCATACAGCATAAACTGTGGTCTGTTACCTTATTTTGTTGTTAAAATGTAGTCATTTTAGGGAAAATAGATCTTGTACACCTGATTACCTGTGATATTTTCTCGTATCTTTCAGATAAAGGACAAAAATATCCCTTAAGAGGACGTGGCACACACTTAGGGCATGTTCTTTAAGCCCTAGGATCTTCCTGAATGTGACTATTTGAGGTCAGCTATGAAGCTAACTCTTCTTTTTGATTTTTTTTTTTAAATTCTTAAATTTTTTAATATACTTTGTTACATCTTTTCTGTATCGTAATACTTTCTGTGAGGTCCAACCTGAGTGGAAGACTGGTAAGCAGAGCTAATATTTCATTTGAGGTGATAGACTGTTTTTTCAGATATATATGTATGCGATTGTTTTGTGATTGGCTGTACTGTATATCTGTCAAATTGTTTTAGAGATTGTGTAAACAATCAAAATCCAATCTTCTCCAGTTTTGGACTGCAATTGAAAGATATGATCTCTATATATTTCCAGTGTGCGACCAAAATATTTTCATCATTCAGATGCATTGACATCTGATTTTGGTTGCGCCGGGAAAGCACAATTCACTGGTGTCCAGTTTGCAATTTGTGTTCTAAGAGGTCTGCAAAGGTACATTTTGGGAACAACAAGGGGATGTTCATTTCTCCTCAGATTATTTGAATGCTTCTTTAACAAATGCATTAAAATTCATCAAAAACATATGCATATAAGTTTTTCTTAAAGCTCTTTGCATGGGCTTGAGAAACTGAGGTGAACGGGTTGGGAAAGGTATTAGATTCTCTTCAGCTTCTTTTTAGAATAATCCTTTACATCTCATTACACTGCCTGAACAAATCACATTACTGTGGAAACCCTGTATAGGAAGGAAGGATACAAACCAAATCTTTAATTTTTAATGATGACAAACTGTTATTATAAATAGCACACTCGTTAAGAGGATGCAGATGCCATTACCATAGTCAGCAAGAACAGAAATCAAAGTTAGGTATACAGGAGTGTGGAATTAATGGTATAAATATGGAAAACAATATTTGTTTGTATACTTTGTATCCTCAAGGGTGCCAAATCTTGCTTCATTTGATGCTCAGGAGAGCCAGAAAAATCTATATGCATTTCTGTACAATAGGCATGGGATTTGATCCTAAATAACTAAATAGAAAGAAGTAGTGTGGTAAGAAAGTCTTCGTGTGAATGCAAAATCGCAACAACTTGTTACATTAAGAGATGTTGAGAAAATGTTGAAATGATTAAAAACAATCAAGCATGCAGTGTTTAAAAAGTAATTTTTTATACTAGAAGTGTTAATAATTTTATAAAATTATATATAAAAAATGAAAATGTAAACTATCAGTAGACAGTTTCCCAAACACCATCTAACTTAACTTTTAATAATAGTAATCAATGTCTGTGAATAATGCAGGTTTTAAAATTTTCTTAAAAGTAATCCTCACTGAACAAAGGAAGGTTAATTGAATCTCTTAAAACATATTATATCAAAGAAACCCTTCAGTGGTCACAAAAGCAAATACATAGACAGTGTAAGATTTCCTACACTCTGAAGTACTTTTTTTTGATCATGCAAAAGGTTATTCTAACACAGTGATTTTTTTTCAGTAATTTAATTCTCTGCATTCAGCTGATAACTTGATAATGAGCTTTCTTATAATGAATATCTTGTAAGGTTAAAAACCAAAAACTAAGGGTTATTATCAGAGTTAGAGAGGAATTAGTAGTGAAATTCAGATGACTGAAATAAACAGTTATGAAAACTTATTACAGATTTCAAATTGCTATTAATAAATTTTTTAATAGATAAACACTTTCCACTTCATCAGTTAACTAAATTTTGTGACTGCTTACACTTCTAGAATATTCTTTTTTTGTTTGTTTTGTTCTGCGGTAAAGTTCAAAGACTTTTGGGGGCATTTTGGATGGTAGCCTACAAGTCACCTAAACCAATTCCTTTTTGGCATGGGCAGAAAGGCATATGTCCACAGAACCTTTGGCAAAATGGAATGGGAAGATAATAAATTATTATCTCTGGTGAAACTATGCTGTATATAAAAGAAACAGGGTTCATGGAACCTGGTTCCATCCTTTTTGCACCTTCCCTTCAGCTATATATACACATTCTTGAGATCCCTCCAGAGACTTCTTTTCTCTGGGCTAAGCAGTCCCATCTCTCTCAGCCTTTCCTTATAGGAGAGATGCTCCAGTCCTTAATCATCTTTGTGGCCCTTTGTTGGACTCTCTCCAGTATGCCCTTGTCTCTTCTGTAACAGGGAGCCCAGAACTGGACATAGCACTCCAGGTGTGGCCTCACCAGTGCTGAGCAGAGGGGAAGGATCACCTCCCTCAAATTGCTGGCAGTACTTAACATAATGCAACCCAGGTTTGCATTAGACCTCTTTGGCACAAGGGCACATTGCTGGTTCGTGTTCATCTTTGTGTCCACCAGGACCCCTGGTCCTTTTCTGCAAGGCTGCTTTCCAGCTGGGTGGCCCCCCAGTGTCTGCTGGTGCTTGGCATTGTTCCTCCCCAGGTGCACACTTTCGTACTTCTCGTGGAACTTCATGTGTTTCCTGTCAGCCTGCTGAGGTTCCTCTGGAAGGCAGTATAACCCTCTGGTATATCGGCCACTCCTTCCAGTTTTGTATCATCAGCAAACTTGCTAGGGTACACTTTGCTCCGTCAGGCAGATGTTGCATGGGATTGGACCCAGTATGGACCTGGGGTACATTGCTAGTTACTGGCCTTCAACTACAATTTACACCACTAATCACCACCCTCTGGGCACAGATGTTCAGCCAGTTTTCAGTATGTTGGGTAGTTCCTGACCTTCTCAGCCTGCTCTAACACAGGGTCTCAGTGCTCTGCAGAGCACATCCTTCCTGAGACACAGGCTGATCTTCAGGTATGTGTTCAGCACAGAAGGTGATTTTGGACTTGGGTTTGCCTCTAGCATGCAGCATAGGCATACCCAGTGAGATCTCAGCTTTGGCTACTGTGAGAAGGCTGCTTCAAAATGCTTGCCTATATTTTCAACATTACGGTTCAGTTTGAATAAGTAAAAAAAACAATTATATTGTTCATTTTTGAAATCCAGGTATCTACCACTTTCCCCAAACTATGTTGTCATATCTGCTAGTACGTTAGTCATGCAAGAATCTTGCACTAACAAAAGTTCCTATTTGGTGAAGTCTCTTGCAAAAAAGGGAAAAATCTAGGAAGAATATCCTACACATTAATACCGAAAACTTTCAGACAGAGTGTTCATTTCTCTTTTCATCCTTCAGTAAATGATGCTTTCTTCAAATTTCACTATCTTGATTGGCTGTTGTAAGTCCCTGTGTCTGCTTAAAAGTATTTCACTGACTGGAAAGGTGCCCAGAATCCTGCTGCTTAGGGTCTTTGGGAGGCTACCTCTTCAGTTTTCCATCATCCACTTCTTGTTAATCCTTTTAAATCAGGGGATGGAAAGTAAGTGAAGGGCCAATCCCTGTTGTGGCATATGGTGAGAGTTTGACAGTCACTTTCCACATTTTGTAGTGACAAGACCTGCTGAGTACTTCTGTGTCTGCTGCTCTTGGCCCCGTAAAACTTTAAGCATCTCTGGAGCACTTTAAAACCTCTGTTCTCATATGAGACTTTAGCTAATACACATAGAAAACTGAGAGTAGAAGCAGGACTTAATTATTAATTGTGGAGCACTTCTGTGCTTAATGAAAAACACCCACTAATGCTTTCTAACAAAACCTTACATGTCTTGAATGGACATTTATAAATAAAATATGCAATATCAGAAAATCGTTCACCTGATGTACGATGTTGTATTGAGTCTCCAGAAAAATATGTAATAGATATGGCAAAAAAGGTAATTGACCTATTTTCTTCCTTAACATTTAATATGGGATTGCAATGGCGATAAAATGTTTCAGACAGTGCATTGCCATTGGTTTCAGAACAGATTGGCTTATTTCCAGTTCCATTGTGCTGTATTTGCTGTTTCTATGGAGGTGACAGAATGTTATTATTAAGGCAGAAAATGACTGAAATAATACTTAAGAAATGTCTGAAGCCTGACCAAAATATTTAAGGTATGAATTAGTTATAAACATTTTAAAAAACATACAAAATGAAATTCAATAAAAGACAACTGGCTTCTTTCACCTGTGAGACAGACTGTGAAAAAAAAGGGATTTTTTAAATCAACAGCACTAGAATTAATACCCTAAATACAGGCTTCATTCATCTTTGTCCATTCTTTATTTTGATTACAAACCAATTCTATCCTAAAGCGGATTAGAAAGAATCTAATGGTGGCCACTGGAGAAGACATAATCAATAACAGTAGCAATGAAAACCCATCAGAAATTCTTACACCATCATATTTCACATAATATTTTTATGAGTTTCTGTGGGCTATAATCAGCATACACAAAGTTCAACTTTAAACTTTTCAGACTGGAATCAAAAAGTGTTATACTTATTGCTGTTCTAGATACACCCTCCAGGTATATCCTGAAATTTTCTAGAAGGGTGACATTAAACTCCAAGGATATATAATCTTCATGGTATAAAACAGTTCACTGAGCATATTGCAAATCTGTTTAAAACAATTTAGTTAAGATAAAAAAGGCTGGATTTGTGAGGAAAGAATTATATTTAAGAGAGACTGAAGCTTGAAGTGTACTCTAGTAAGAATGAGAAGACCTCAAGGTTTATACATTCTGAAAAAATATTTCAATATCAGATTATTATTCTGTACTATAATGAATTTTTGACTGTGGATGTCATGATAGCATAGTTTCATAACTGCTCACTTTTGTGTGAATGAATACTGTAAATACTGTGCAGCTAATGTAAGTGCTTGGTTAGAAACATGACCTGGCTATTGAATTCTGAATCAAGCTCAGGTGAACATGCATTAATATTTCCTGGCCTGAGGTCTCTGCTAATGTTATTCTTGGTTAGTATAATGAATATGATTTTTTTTTTTTGCTAACAAAGAAGTATTTTCTAGATACAAAATCTGTGGAATCTGCATCTCATTTTTAAGTTGTTTGGTTTTATTCAATTAATTTGCCTACGTGTTTATTTGCAACGGGAATAAAAAGGAAGAGGAAACTCAAAATAGCTTGTCTCAGACATGCTTGAAGGTGTACTTTGTTAAACAGGTGCTTAGCTTTTGGCACTGTAAAAACTGGGTAAGAATTTCCATGCATTTCATTATCCATTTTTGTTTGTTCGAGTAATTTTACTGTCTTTTTCTCACAGAAGTGATTTTATGAATTTTATACCCAAATTTGAAAAATGTCAAAAAGACTTCTGGGATTAATTGCAAAGATCTATGAAATTGTACTAAAGCAGCTACAAGTGGGTTGATATGGGGCTGGAAATAACGCCCAAGAAATTTGGATTTTATTGTAAGATTTTACTCTATTTTTTTTAATCAACTCCTGCTTTTTTTAATCTTTAATACCTTATTTCTATCAGTTAGAAATACATCTGGAATGAATTTCTAATGGTTTTCCAGTGGGGAAAGGCAACTCTTCATGATTTCTCAATAGGTAAACGTAAACAGACTGTCAAAGTTTTCCTGTGAGTCAACAAATTCAAATCTTCAGAAAAATCAAATACTTCCATGATATATGTAGCAAAATCTACTAAAATGTTATCAACCGCTTAAAATTACAAAATTTTCTATGTTTTTGACTAACTTCTGATGTAAACATCATATTGAGAATTATGTGTCTTCACATCACTATTCAAGGGAATAAATAGAAAAAAACCTACTCATACACTATACAAAGAGGGATAATTGCTGTTTTTAAGGTTGTATAAATTTTCTTAAGGACAAATCATTTTCACCGAATGAGTAATTATCTCAGATCCTTCCCACATAGAACACTATTTACAATGGTAATTTTTTTTCTTTATTTTGTTGCTGCCCATTAAATGAAAGCTAAAGTAGGGTTTTCTGTGACTGACTTGAGGTTATCTATGTCAGCAGCTTACTTAGTGTATATGCAATTTCTAAATGTGTTCTACATCTGAAATGCTATTTGTGCTATTCTAGCTATTGACAGCAGAAGTTGCAAGTGGTCAACCTATTTCTTGCAATTATAGTTCAAGAAAGAAAGAAAGCAACCAGAAGAAAAACCCTTGCTTGTCCAAGTTTAGGTTATTCACTAGTAACTGAATCTAATTCAAATTAGCCATTTGGAAACAATGTTAATTATCTACCAGAGGCTAAACAAAGATATCAGAACAGAAACAGTAGATTGCAGTAAGGTCTGTGAACTAATTCACTGTTTCTGTAGGTAGATAATGGGACATAAGGACATCAAAACTTTGGCTTCTCTAATACGGGTCACAAAACAGACCTTTAAGAAGTAACATAAACTTGTAACTCACATCTAGCTGAGAAGCAATCCGCAGAGGATAGATTTACAACTACCAGAAGAATTATTCCAGTGGGTTGCTGAAGCTTTTAGTCCTCTGTTACTTGTTTAAACATACTCCAGGTTTGGATTTTGAAGATTTATAGAGAAAGAGCTGGATTTCTCATTTTGTAGCCAAATGAACGTTTGTCTACAGCACAAAATGTGCTATCCCTTTTGCAATTAAAGGGAATGCTCCTGAGATTTTTTTAGGAAATCCAAGGAAAAAATGGGCTTAGAGATTATTTTCCTGTATAGGGACTTGTGATAAAATAGTGTGGTCCCCCTGCTGTAGTTTGTGAACTGTACACTGCTTTCAAGCTTCTTGTATTGATTGTTGCTCAAATGTTCAAAATTTACTGGCACTGACAACCCAGCCTAATGTGGAAGGCAAAATATTGTTTCTTGCTCAGTACTCTTGTCCATATGCAAAAGAAGTTGTTGGGCTGTGGTTCATCTCATTAAGCCTCAGGTGCTTAGAAGATATCAATAGGATTCAGAGCAAAAACTGGCTTACCTGAAGGTAAATACTTATCAGCTTGACTGATGAGTTATCCTCACTATATTGAACGAATCTGCCTGTGTGCAAAGGAATCTTGGATACCCAGTCCTTGTGCAAACATCTAAATTTAGCTATTTATATTTCAGCTGGTTCCCACCATAGGTGTCCAAGATTTTATAGGTCATCCTCTGTTCTCATCAGAAGTAATTGAAGGAAAAGCCACCATCTACACCGCTGTATCTAGTACTCCAGAAAAATGATCTGTGGCTTCCATTTGACAAGGTCCATGCTACACAGCTTTCATCCCTGTTTATTATGGACAGTCCATGGTTCCCATGGTCTGCAACACAATTACTGTTTTCATTTTTTCATTTCCAAGTGCTTAAAATAATAAAAGCTCCACAGGGAAAAAAAATCAAACCCCAAAACCCAGAGGGAAAAAATCCCAAACCCCAACCTAAAAACCAGAATGATTTTTTAATAACATGAAGCTGAGTGAAAGAGTTGCACACACTGGTTCAGGGTATGTAAAATTGTGATATTTGAGGGAGGAAGAATCTGTGGGATAATGAAAGAAGAACATATAGGATGGAGTGAACTAAATATTTTTCTGTAGAGATGAGTCTGTGGTGCAAACTGGTTTTATGCAAAGAGAAAATTGAAGAGACTGTACTGTTTGCAATATTCATATACTACCAGAAGGTAAAAATGGGATGGAAAAAATCTCTCCCTTAAAAAAAACCACACCAAAACCTGATGTTTTTTTATTTTAAAAACTACTGCTAAATTTATGTTACTACAGTTTAAGGTTTGTTTGCACCAAAATATCAGTTTTCAAATCTTCTTTAAAAGGTAATTGTGTGAATTATAAATTCATTTCTCTTCCTTAACGAAAATTAAATTAACCCAAGGTGGCACAATAAGTTCTTTCTAGCATTCTAAGAAACATGTTCAATATCGACTCAAAGTCTAAAAAATATGATCATCAAACATACACCACCTCTTGTTGCCCTCAGGCTTGTCTTAAAATCTTCTGTTCTACCAGAGACTAGATGAAACCTGCAGGTTATGTTCTCATCCAACATGTAGGACCTGCTTAGTTCACAGTTCAAGGTGATAATTCTACTTAATTATGTTTTATACTTTATATTATCATTATGAACTATAAATGTTCCAATAAAACTTTTGAGGTAGCATTATAATGTGTTTCCACTACATGAAAATATAAGGAGGGAATCAAGAGAGACAAAGGAAAGTATGGACTTCCTACACTGTCTCCCAAGATCTAATTATCTAGTAGGAACTAAGAAAGAAAGGAAGGAGAAAAAGCAAGAAAATTTCAGATATAAAATAAAGCACTAAACATCTGGGAAAACATACAAGGTAATGCTTGAAGGCTTCATTGGTCTTTACCAGAGTTCACAAACAGGACAGGCACTGCATAGTTGTTCTACTCTTGGCCCGAGGGATTTGACACTTCTTTTTTAATGTCACCTCTACTTAACAGCAAAAAATAACAGACATTTAAAACCAGCTTCCAGAAATCATTTGGAATATCTGAACAGAACCTGGATGACATGCTCTTCATTTTGATGTACATTTGCCAGTATTGTTATCAAGACCTGCCATCACATGCATGCAACGAAAAATCTTTGTTTTTATTTACTTATTGGAGAATCCTGCCAGGAGAAATAACTATGCTAAAATTTATTAGTCTATACTTCTGAATGAGTTATTACCCAGGACACACTCCAACAAAACAAAAAACATGCATAGCTGAAAAAAAGAAGCTTCCAAATCAGCAAGTGGAAGACAAAGTTCTTTATTTATTCCACTAGAATTTTCAAAATTGTGTAATGCCTTTTAGTTTTAAAAATGCATGTGAGACGCTTTGCAGGAGGTTTTGTTCTTTTATTTCTTTCTTAATTAGAATAGTTATTATAGTTGCAGTTATTGTACTTACAGCAAATTATATACAGTCATTGTGTTCCACAGAACTTTATTTTTTGTCCCACTTCCCACTCTTCCTGTAACTTCATGCAGAGAAACCAGTATTAACTTTTAGCATTTTGTGCCTTGCCCTTTGGGTACAACACACAGCATTTCTATGAGGCTAAGTTATTGCAAGTCAGAATAAACTCCAAGATATTTATCTTTCAGCTAAAAATTTCCAATATAGCGACCAGTAAACTGGCTTCTGCTGCACTGATCTCAGGAATAGGAGATAAGTAAAAGGAAAAACTTTGCAAAGCAAAAATATTAATAGATATTATGTATTTAATAAAAGAAATGATTACAAAATGTATACTTTAAATCTGGATTTTTGTTACTTTCTGTCGTATTTCACCTTTAGAAAAAATATCAGCATTCATTTCTGTACAATATTAATTGTAAAGTCTATAGTTAATAAAGACTACATTAAGCAAACAATATGCTCACACTCGGTCATGTAAAATTGAGTTTCAGTTTCTGAAATTACTATAAAGAAGAACTTCTGTGGGGTTTTTAGTTGTTTATTACATACGAATATTTATTTTTTCACTCAGTTGGAAAAACCTAAAATGGCATAACCTTGCCAGTTTTGTCTAACGGTTTATAATACAGTTGCTAATCTCTTACAAACCAGATTTTGTCTCCACTGTAAGAATAGGGCTATACTGATCTTTAATAGTCATCTGTAATAATGAAATTCATCCTGAATCTGTTGTTCGAGATGTTCTAAAGTCTCAATATGTGTCCCTGTACTATAATTTCAGCTTTTACGCAAGCTCCAAGTACTAACAACTGGCTTTCTCAATCAAAGCAATATGGACCATGTGCAGTAACACGTACTTTCAGTGGTATATTTGTCTGCTAAAAAATAGTGAAATGGTGACACAAATACAGAATCTCAACAGGTTAATTCCCCCTAGAATGGACATTTTACAAATGGGTAAAAGCCACAGCCTTTCCATAAAATATGTACTGTCTTACAGCTATGACAAATGACTCTACCTAAACACTTTCTCAATAAATGACAAGTGTAAAAGAAAAAAAAAAACACCAGCAGTCAGAATGCAGTCAGGCCTGAGGTTTCTTGAATGGCATTCTTACAAGCAAGGTCTTGAGGGTCTTGAAAAGTTCTAAGAGGTCACAAAGTGATTTTTTCCAAAGAAGCCTCTTCCTGGGCAAGACATCTTGAGAAAACAAGTTATGTTGTACAGAACTTCAAAAAGACGTAGTCAACTATATCACTTCACATATCCACCAATTTAAAACACAAGGAAAGAAGCCTTGTGCAACAAACTTTTTTAATATGCTTCACTTCTGTATGAAAACTTACAGTTCAGGTTCCTCTTTTCCTCTCTTTTTCCTTTTTCTTCTCTATGTGTATGGGAAATTTTTTGAATAGGTATATTTTAAAATGAGCTCTTATTACAATAGATTCATTAACCATGATCTTCTTTCTGGAACAGAAATTAGATGTAAGCACAGCACGAGACTTCAGATGTAAATATAAAACTACACATATGTATGCATATACTGCAGTCACACCTTTAAACTGTCAGTGAAGGTAATGGAATGGCTGAATCACATGAAATGCTGTTACTTAATACCATTACTCACCTAACTGATTAGATACTGATGTAAAGATTTGTGATGCTGGTTTTATACTCAGCTCCTCCTTCAATAGTTTTCCCTCTGGGGAAATACCTGTGTTTAGCAACTTACAATGTTTAGTTTGTTTTCCTTAACACTATTTTTCCTTACATCTAAATTCTCTTAAAGATGTTTCTATCTTCAGCTCTTCAGTGTTCCACAGTCAGAACTGTCATCTTTTCAAAGTTAGGTCTTACATCTTTAGGTACATGTTTGTTTATTTGTTTGAAGTAAACTGTATCTCTAAAAAGCTATTACATCTGAGTCTTACCTCAACCCTGTCTAAAGTAATATTCTGCAAAGATTCCATTTCGTATTACATTTCTTCCATTCTGGAGTCTTTATCACCCCCAAACTCATAACCTCTTTTTTAACTCCCTTTAGAAATAAACCACCATCAAGAGCAAAAGTAGCCACATAAGAAGCAGAAGTGAAATATCAATATCTCCTTAGGGTTTTATTTCACCAAAATATTTCTTTAAAATGTTTGGTTTCACTTTTTTTTTTATGATAGAAATGTTAATTATGTGTTTTAGCTGAAAACAGACTGCTTCTAGTCTAGTATATGAAGCCATATAAATTACTGCATATAAACAGGTCTGGAGAAGAAAATGACATTTTTCCTTTGCCAGTCATACCTATGAGTTTGTTGCGGGGGCAGATTATGGTATTCCAGACAATCAGTCCTCTTCTGTATCTTATATAATCACCCAAGAACTGGCCTCATGTCAACAACTAATTGCATATGTCTGAAGGCACTACTTTTTTTGGTAAATGCTAATTTAATTAACTTTGTATAAAATTATTACATAAAATGTAGTCTACAGTGTACAAAGAGACTTTGGAGCAATTTTACATATTGTTAACAAGTAGTAGGTTGAAAAAGGGTGATCATATATGCTATGCTGGCAGATAATCTTACTCAGTAGAAAGACAGCTGCAATACTCACACTACCAAACATAATCACATGATAGAAAGTCTTCAGACTATAACATTATTCATTCTGAAACAAAAGTAATTGACACTGATAGATTGCAGAAAATCAGCTGTTTAAATCCAAAAAAATGTTTAAGCTTTTTTTTTTTTTCCTTTTGAATAGTATGTCTTGGCTTCAATGGAGCTTAATTAATCAATTTGTTAAGTTAATGAGAAATACAAAAATGCTTTTAAGATGCCTCTCATTTTAACCTACACATTTTTTGTTCTTGTATTATTAGAAAGAGCAAACAAGAGCTCCAGGTGTGCCTACTGCATGTTATGTATTATTTGGCATAACTCCATGTTTTCCCCTTTTGTTCATCGCTCACATGCCTGTTCTGAAAGCCTGAGTTGATGAAAGTCTTTGTACGACTTCAGTGGCCTCTGGCTCAAACCAAGTCTTTCTAGTCGTTCTTATCACTGATGAGACATTGATAAAACTACATCTGTGTTACTGTTGAGCTGAATTAGTTGTGTTAGCTGTGTCTTCCTGCTTAGTTCAATCCCATGGGCTTCAAAATCACTTCCCAGAAATAAGGCAACTTATTCTCTGAGTCTTAAATTTTACTTTGTCTTGATGAGAGATATCCTGTGGCACACTAGCATCACATTATAAAAGCACCAGTAAATGAAAGCACACAATTTTCACAGAGAATATAGGATATACAGCTGCACCATTCAAAGATGCTTTTTTATTGTTTGCTTTGAGTAACTGTATAAACCATGAAAACTACAAAAAAAAAAAAATTATAACAACAATTACATTTGCATGGAACAAAATCCTTTTTAAAACCCAAACAATTATAATCCGTAACAGTTTGAGGGCTCTACTTTTTGTAATTAAATTTTTAAGTTATCTGATGAAGATGTTCTAATAATATTCATTGTGTGTAATATGATCCTTTTAAAAAGCCCTTACATCAAGAAAAGAAAAAAATGTAGTTAAATTCAACCCTCCTAGTTTGTCAGAGATCATGTGTCATTTGAAAATACTTGCAGGAAAACTGCTCCTGCTCCTTATTTCTAATGATCTTCTGAAAAGTTTTGAGCCAGAATCTTTAAGTGAAAAAAAAATGAGGAAAAGAAAGAAAAAAGAAGTACTCTTTAGAAATGAAATCCAAAAAGAATTTAGATATTGAAATTTAAGACAATAAAATTTTTTCACTGAACTTGGTAGAAAATATTATAGGTATTTTTATTTTTTCTGGAATTAAAACAGTATTACCAGAAATACCTACTCTGACTATATAAAGACTTTATCTCACTCAGAAGAGAGTTTTCTCCATGCTTTGCTCTTCTGAAGGTTGTGATACAATGAGTACATTGAGACACACCTGCTATTGTACTGAATCAATCTGTAAGTGTGACACAAGAAAGAAGATTTTCCTGGGAATTTCCACTTGACTGTCCTCAGGCATCATGTTGAGGACACACTGGGTTTGTGTGGATTGGGAGAAAACATTTTCTGTGGCTGATCAAAGGAAAGACAGTGTGGAGCTAGGAATGAAATGCTGATGAGGGTAGGGGAAAGGGGAAAAGCTCTTCCTCATAGTACTCAAATGAAGTTGGGGCAGCATCTGACGTTCCTGCTCCTTGGAAGTACATCCTCTGCATAAGCATTTGATAAAAACAGAAGCAATTTTGGAAGCAGGAGCTCATACTCTGTGATTAGTGATTTAGCCACAGGGGTTCTGTCCTGGGTTTGGCTGGGATAGGGTTAATTTTCACAAGAAGCCTCTTGGGCTGACCCAGACTACCCATTCAAATGGGACATTCAATACTATGTGATGTTGAGGGTGGTATTTAAGTGGTGGAGTTGGCTGAAGCAGGGTGATTTGCTACTTAGGAGCAAGCAGAGCATTGGGCGGTGAGAAAATTGTACTCTGTATATTCTTTTTATCGGTATTATTGTTGTTATTTTCTTCTCCCTTTGCCATTTTCTTAAACTGGCTTTATCTGAACCTATGGGTTTTGGCTTTTCCTTCTGATTCTCCTCCCCATCCCACCACAGGGGGGAGAAGTGAGAGGGGGACCATGTGGTTCTTTGTTGCCTGTTGGAGCTAAACCATGACAGGTTCCTTCTTCATTTGCTGTTCTACTAACTCCTGTTCTATTCCATGCATTTCAGAAGGGGACTGCACAGGTTACAGTCTGATGGGCAAGGCAGTCTTTAGCTGTGTCAGAGTCTGAAGATGAAATGAGAAACTGGGTCTCTCACTTCTCGGCCAAATGCACTAACCAACAGGCAGGTGCATACATGTGTATGTGCGTGTCTATTCAAAGGAGCTTGTGAGTTATTAGCAGCAGACCAGTTCTGGCAGACCACAGGAGTGGAAGCAGGCTACAACTCTTGCCTGCAGATTTTTAGACTAGCCAGGGAACTGCTGACTATCTTTAACACACAGGTTTATTTCTCTAGTGTTCCCACAGAGTAGCAAACAACACAACCTGTCAGTGCTCTGCTGCCTGAGGCTTAGTTGACTGAGCTGTCATTGACTGTGGGAAGAAGAATTTGACTTTCTAAGGGTTTTCAAAAAATGGCATCACATTTCAGTTTCAAATGATTGCACCACCTCTTTTTAATTTCAGAAAAGTGAGCAATCCTAAGAGCTTTCTAGTAAGTTTTTGGAGGCTAGTATTTCTGGTGATGCAGTTGAAAGTATACATTGTCTCTAATGATCAGGGTTACTCTGGGGAAAAAGAAATGAAAAAAGAGAAAGAGAAACAAAAGGGAAAAGTAAAATTCTCCCCTGTAGCCAGGCAGGAAGACAGGCAATAGGGCAGAGGAGGTGTCTCTTTGAGGATCACTGTCTCCCAAAGTCTTCTCCAGAGCAGCATATGATCCCGCATAACTCTTTTCCTGTAGTAATGATGTAGGTTTCATCAGGATCTGCTCAAAATCTATTTGAATGTTCCTGCTTATAATGCTGCCGGTGCTGTTTGGAGCCTATTTTTGATAAGGGACAGGTGTTACTTGCTGATTAGTTGTTGTATTTTTGCACGTATATTATTGGTTAATACTTACAGGATATTTAAATGACTGTTGTATACTTTATTACTTTCTTAGTCTTGTATTTCCTCAAAAATAAACTCAGAGCTACAAAATAGGTGTGAAAAGGGTGACAGGCAAGAAACAAGGGGTTATTCTCACATCAGTGGCAATCATTTACCATGAGAAAGCTGACATAACAGTAGTATCTGGGTTTTCTGGTGCAAGGTTATGAGAGGAATAGCATGCGAACAGGAGGAGAAAGAGGAAAAACTTTGTCACAGTAGAGTCAGAAAAACACTACCATGGCAACTTAAGTAAAAGACTGTGCAGCTGCAAATGCAGGGTGGCTGCACAGCTGCATATGAAAAGCCCTTAGCATTGCAAGTGGTGGGGCACATGCTTGCACTGTGCAACACTGGACTGGGATAATTCTTCAGGGAAATTCTTACAGAAGTTTTACTTTGCAGTATTCAGTAGATCAGGCATTTGTATGCAAGCGTATATTGTGTATAACAAACGCATGTGGTCCTATGCACTTGAAAGACATATTTAAAAACATTTTGAAAGTGATGTTTGATTCAAAATTGTCATTTATATACACAAAGAGTAGTAACATTGAAGACAAGGGAAAATATTTTTTCCTCTAAGATAATATATGAGACTTGAAAGCAAAAGAAATGGAACAGGTGGCCTTAAGGTAGCACATAACAATCCAATAGCAAGATAGATGATAGCAGTGATTAGGCTAAATAAGAAGAATCAGTATATGGTGAGATTGTTAATATAAATCCAAATTATTGTTCATCTGGAGCACGGGGAATTAATGTTTTCCACTAACTGATTTTCATTCATTTGATGCATATCATAATTAATAAAGAACCAATCTGAGTCCCTTAATACTTGTCTCATACTCTTACAGAAAGAAAAAGTAATAACCACTCCAAATCATAGCCTTAGTATTACTCTATGTTCCAGTTCTCTAAAATTATCAAATGAAGCTATATGGTACTTCCAAGGATCAGCTTTATAGATCAAAGGAATAAGAACATATAGAGTTCTGGAGTGCTCAGATATAACAGTCTGGTGGCAGACTTTTGACCCTGAACTCAGAGGAGCTCTAGTTCAGCTATCGTTAATGACTCCAAGCATGGAAGTAGGACACAAAAGAGATGGAAACCCCTCAGATTTACTGGTGCCGAGCTAAATGCAGAAGAAAACTATGACCTCGGGAAAACCTAAAATAGGTGTTTCTCCTCAAAGAGCTCAGGACAATATTCTACTTGCAAATCAGGCGTGCTCTACCTTCAGTTGTTTTTCAGGTGTTTCTTTAAGCATTGTCATACAGCAACAATCTAATATTGAATTACTTATATCACGATAGCAGCTGCATTGTCACTTAAGAGCAATTACTGATGCTATTTCTTGATCATGATGACACAGTTGAGGAATGTAAACAAGTCCTTTGAACTAGAATCCAGACAGCCTACTGGCTATGCCTCCTAGCACAGAGACAGGTATAAACCCTCCATATCTCTTTTTGCCACTAAATTAGCAACAACCATCTTAAAAGTTCTGCATCTAGATTTAGGTTTATTTGTAGTGAGCAACTTCTGTGACTGTATCAGAAGAAACTGAGAATTAAATACCATGGCATAATTCTTTCTGACCTCACTGGGGTTGAGATGTGAGCCCTGGAGGTGAGGCGAGACATTTGGTAACCTGTAAATCCTCTCTAAACTTCTCATTGGCAGCATCAGGAGTGTTATATATGGAGTGCATGTGACGCACATGCAAATGGAATGTGAAAACATGTGCTGCTCTTTACTACTTTTTCCTCTGTTTGAGGCTGTATCTTTTTCTTTGACCTAGCTCTTTCCATTCTTACAGAGAAAAAGTCATCTGGGCTACAACTGGCAATTTAAGTAAGTCAAAGGCTAAATGCTGTAATTATTTACTGTTATACTAAATAGGCAACTTATAGTTTTTCTGGTGTCAAGAAAAGAGAAAGGAAAAGGAAAGGGAAGAAAAGGAAATGGAGAAAAATCCACTTCTCTGAGGAAAATTCTTGCCTGAGGAATGATTCATACCTCCGGTGTTAGAAATTTTCTGAAATTTGACAGAGGTAACGATTTTTGCATAGCTTTTTTTTTTTTCTTTTCTTTCCTTTTCGATTGATTTAGCGGATGTGCTTGAAATATGACCTGTCTCTGGTCAGGGAAAGAGAAATACTAGATTTCTCAAAGAAGAAGAGATGTATCTGAGAAATTTCTCCCACTGCTCAAAATTGCCCTGTAGCAATGACAGAAGAAGGGAATAATTTTAATGCTAATGTCAGCAATATAGGAAAGCAATGAGTGAAAGTCTTATTTCCTAGGTTACAGGGAGTACTGGGCAGTGAAATAGTTCTTCTCCCAGTCATCACACCTGACAGATCTCTATTCTTCCAGCAAATGATAGATGACATGAGTGCTGCAACTATGATATGCTCCAGCATCAGTCTCAGTTTCTCCTTCTTCCCTTTCCTTTCCTTGCCTTGCCTTCCCTTGCCTTTGTCTTACCTGGCCTTTTCTTGCCTTTTCTTGCCTTGCATTTTCTTGCCTCACCTTCCCTTGCCTTTTCTTGCCTTTCTGTGCCGTGCCTTGCCGCGCCTTGCCTTGCCCTTACCCTTGCCCTTGCCCTTGCCATTCTCCCAGAAGTTTCAGTCAGGAAGAGGCTGAGCAGCAGGACTTGTCACTGGAGTGACATTAGGGCACACCCATGGTCAGGGTGCAGTGCAGTGAGCTGAGGGGCACTACACAGCTGCTGCATTTCTTTGCTTCTACTAACAAGCCCTATGATTCCAACAGGCACTATCCAGGAAGCCTTAATGTGTCACCACACAGAAACTTCCTATGCAGGTGCTGCTTGGGACTGGACCCAAGCCTGGTAGTTTGAGAATACAGGAGGAGAAAGCTGCTGCACCTTGCACAATGCTGTCTACAAGGGTCTTTATGGCTCCTTTCCTGTTAGCCATGTGATATGAGTCACTTAGCAACATTCTTGTTTTAAAATTATCTACCTGATAAGTCTGAGGAGCATACTTGATGCCTGAGCAACATCTACCTGACAGTCTGATCAGCTTATTCTGGAAGTTAATAATCTGTGGATAAAATGGTCCTGAGTGCTGTTACTGGTAGCATATTATTATCACGGAGATCCAAATCACTGTGGGAAGACAGTCGTGTATTAGTCTTCTATCTTAAAGGGTGCAGATAGGAAATCATCTACTGGGACGGGTTACCAAGAGATGTATTATATTTCCCTACCTTTCAGTCTTTGAGTCCTCCTCTGTCTTTGAGTCTGTATCACTTTGAGCCTCAATCAACACTACTGTCTTTGAAGTGCTCTAGTTCAAACCTAAAATCCTGGTATAGTTATAGCAATCAATGGATGAAACTGTGTGGCCTGCATTTTACTTCAGGGCCAACAAGATCATTACAGAAGTTCCTCCTGGCCTCAGAAATCTTATAAGCTCAGAATAATCAAATGGATCCTTAGGTGTGAAGCCCAGGTTAATGGGCTTATTCCTGAGCTCTGGGACTCTTGCCTAATAGACTCAGATAAAGGTTAGAGAAGAGCCATCAGTCTGCTGCCTCTCTGATTGTATAGAGCTCCTGATTCATGATGAAAATGTTGGCCAGGGGAACTCTGCACAGTAAGGGGAACACAGAAATGAGATTTAAGCTTCCTTCATTCACTTCTTCTTCTGGCTTATGCTGTGTTTATCTTGGCTATAAAGTTACAGGATTAGTTCAATATGTGGAAATAGCGGTTATCAGAATTATGAGCAAATACAGAATCTCTTTGCAGTTTTTACAGTAATGTTGATTTAAATTATCAATATCACATTAATGATCATTAGAATTTTTTTCTTTTCTGAAATATTATGTTTACTAAAGTTGTGTTTCAGTCATGAATTTGACAAAAACAGCCCAGAACTCTGTGTGGCCAAAAATACTACAGAAATATGAGAAACTGCACTTTGCAAAATGGATTGTTACCATTATTTCGGTGTACTGCAAAATCTTTGTATTTTTTCCACATTTTTTCAGGTTTAGAAAACTTATTCCATACCTATGTCTTGCATGGATAAAGTCACTGTGAAAGCAGTAAGACTTAGACATATGCCAAATCGCGTTTCTTCTTAATTCAACTATTTCCCTAGATATCCAGATATCTTTTTCTAGGGATTTTACCCTTCCACAGCAATTCCTAGTAGAATAAGATGATTTTGACCCCACCTCAGGAAGTTGTACCCTAGATTTTATTACACTGTCTTATTGAGTTCCAAGCTTCATGAGAGTTTTATTTGGCATACATTGTTGTGTCAATATGTGAATGTACTCAAAATGAGGTATCTGCTGGTTATTGTAAAAGTTCACAGGCTTCTATGCTTTCATACACTAAAGGGTATGTTTTTATACATACTTGATTTTATTACTCTCTGATGGAGATATTAAAAGAGTTTAATATTTGCTAGGGGTCCAGGTTCTTCATGGTGTCTGGTTTAAAATCAGTGAGGAGGAGATGGGAAATCCTATTTATCAAAGATTCTGACTATTTGGCCCAAGCATGAAGTATAACTCAGCCTGTCTGACGTCAGGACAGGGTGAGAACATATAGTGTGACAAAAAATTCCCCATAACTATTCAAAAGTATCTGCTCTTGGAATCAGGTCACCTGAGAAGAGTAAGAAGTACAAAACTTCTACCCCTCCCATGTCCCTCTCCAACAAAAAAAGCAAAGAGAATCACTTTGATCCCAGTAAGGGTACCTTCGCGATCCAGGTTCCATTTGTAGTATGCTGATGAGCTATTATTTGTTCTCTATGAGATGTGAAGTTGGAGTCACCTTATTTTTATTATGTGTATATTTATATCCCTTAGAAGCAAAAGTGCTCCATTCGTATGACAATAGTTTATTGTTATACGTGCAGCACACAGTGCTGCTTTTCTTAATAATCAGAACCAGCTGGCAGAAATACAACAATGATGGCAATGGGTCATGCATGCCTGAATTAGCTGCAATGAAAGCCAAGAAAGGCTAACTCTTCATCTCTGTCTCACTTTTTCATGACTGATGTCTTCTGTGAGGAAAGATCGTACAATTCTGTAACCTCGAATGTCTGCATTGACATATAACAGATGCTGAAACAAAATACTCCACTGTACGCTTTTTAGGAAACTGTATTTTACACCATTCACAATTACGGTGGTGAATAAAAGTTTTCATATTGGTATAACGGATGTAGCACAGTGAGAGAAAAACTGATTTTAACATATTCAGACTACTGGAACATTCTTAAACACATTTGGACAGGCATACATTTTATGTAGCAGAAATCCATGCCCTTCTCACTGTATGTAAGTTTGACAAATATACTACAAAAGGTACAACAGAAATAATAAATATTTACAGATAACTGACCAATCTTTCTGAAGTAATGTTTATGGCCTCCTGAGTATCCATCTATAAAAAATAAAAGTATAAAATTTGCTAAAAAATTAGAATCTCAGAACATCTCCTTTAAAGGACAGTATTTTTGTAGGCTTTCATAAACCATCATTTATATTACACTTTATTCTTTTTAAGTGCTAGTGGATTATAGAGGATAAATTGTCTCAAATATCAAGACACAGGGAAGGAGATTTTTTGCATACCTTTGGATGGGTAAGTGATTTGCTAAAAGTCATAGAGAAAAAGGCAATATCAGAGGCACTATCAAAGCTTTAGGTCCTATTCTGGAATTCACACAACGCTACTTTTAAATCTGATGGCAGTATCCAGGGGTAATATTTAGAATTATAGCAATCTTTAATATCAATTTTATTAAAACTGAGGGTTTACTTCCTAAAGAGTAAAGTATTCACCAGCAGTGTTTATCTCCTGTTCATCTAAATTTGACCTTCTGGTTTGCTTAAACTTACTAGTATTTCACAGGTGCATATTGCCTTCCAAAGCTTACCTCTTTCCCTATGTTATATACAGGGCACTTACAATGGAAGCATTTGCTTGTCCTCTGAGTGAAAGTCAAATCTTGCAATAGCAATTAAGCTGGTAAAGCACATTTGAAACTACCCAATTTCCCAGCAGGAAATCTTAATTTTGGGAACTAAGTAATCTGCTTTCAAGGCCAAGAACTAGTTCCAAGAGACACATTTACCAATTGCTTAGCTAGGTCTCAGGCCAAACCGCAATAGCATGCTTATGTAAAGCATAGTTTTGCTGTTGCAGATAAACGTGTTGTCGTATGGTGGCTTTATAATTTTCAATCATTATTTGTGTTTATTCCTAAAATCTTGAAATAAGTACAGTATTCAAAGCATGTAGTCTATTATGACCGCATGTCTGTCACTTAAAAGGTTAAAAAACACTAAAACCACTTTAGACGTTGGAGGTGGTTAATATGTAGCAAAAATTAACAATTGAAGAGAAGGTAAAAAGAATACAATCAACATCTCTAATCAGATTATTTTTGTTTAATCTAAAGACTTCTAAAGTGTCCTGAATTTAGGTATATTTCAGAGAATTGAAAAACATAGAATTTCACATTATCAGCTAGGTCTGGAAAATCTAAGTAACTTGATCCTCAAAGATTTTTCAGAAATAGATATCAACTTCATCTCTATAAACAGTGTAGAACTCCAATCCCATGTTGTATTTCTTCCTAGCAGCAAATTAAATGGTACATCTCAAATCTGTGCTGAAGCCAAAACAAATCCTATGACATCTGCCTAAATGGGAGTCTTTTTACAAATTTGAGATTTAGACAATTTAGAAGGTATCTATTTCACAAAACAATCCCTAAGTTTATAGCCTCCGATGCAGCCTAAACTAACTTTTCTCATTTAATTATTGCTAGTTTCCCATTAGTTATATGATTTCTTACCCCATGAATAATCTCATTCCCTGTACCTGAGAATTCACTATGGATATGACAAAAAATAAAAAGTCTCCCGGGTTGACACAAATTGAGGTCAAATATTAGCAAAACTTTTCTACAGGAAACACAAGAACAGATTTTTGTTAATAGCAATTACAGAAACGGTATTGCTTGTCACCAGTGGTTTAGGTCTTGATAACTCTGTCTTGAAGCAGGGTGAATGAATTGCTTGAAGTACATTCCATACCTAATCTATGTGTTCTCTGAAGAAAAAGAAGATTGAAAGCCATCATTTTGGTTTCATTTGAAATGCTTTTGTTCTTGTATATTATGATGGATTATAAAATACAAGTTTAAAACCTAAAATATAAGTTCCCCAAAACACTGTCAGAGTTTTTCCCTAAAAATATGTTTCAGGAGAAAAATGAACTTTATATTCCAGTCTTAATTATACTCAGGTGTAGAAGTGCGTATTTAATTAAAGTTGAGTTCAGTTTTTTAGTAACTAACCTTGCCATGTGAGTGGAAGGCAGTCCCTACTAAAGATTTATGTATTACATGTAGTGTGTTTTATTGCCTGATGGTGAATATGTGAATGTGCTGAGGCACTCTGTATTATTGGAAACTTGCTGTATGGGTTTTAAGTCAATAGTTAAGAGCTTTCCTTTGGCCTGCTTTTCCCTGCTTTCCTTGCGTGGAGTCAATGTCACACCAGTCTTAATCTCTTTTAAATTACATTTCTGATTATGGAACAGAATTGAATGCGGTTCTCCTACTGTACTATTAAGATATAATCTGTGATCTTAGTTCCAAGGCCAGGGTTTGGTAACTACTATCCTTAACTCCATATAATAAAGTTAATTTTAGAAATGATTTTGTATGGTTATGTTCTGTTCTATTCTATCCTGTTTTATTTAGTTAGAAATCTAAAAGTATAAATGTAACTTAAAACCAAACACTAAACCACACTTAACACGGATAATTTCTTTATATCTGGCAAAGCTGTCAACTAGAATTCAAAACTTTCTAACCAAGATAAAGAATCCTATAATTACCCATTTATGTGGTGAATCATCATAAGTAAGTACTATAGCATAAAAATAAATTGTACTTGAAACATATATATAGAATTTTGATCAAAAATAGAGGACAGAGAATGACTATATGTTATTTTCACTTCTTTCTGTATTTTCGAGAAAATATAGAACATTTTTCTTGAAGTACTACAACTTTCATTGCTAATCATTTTCATAACAGGATAGGAACACAGTAGAAATCAACTGAAAACAACATTATGCCTCCTTAGTATTTTCCATTTACTTCCACCATTGTAGCATTTGGGCACCCCAGCTTGTAATGGCAGTTGAGACTCCTCAGGATCTTTGATATTCATGATTTTATGAGCAATGTCTACTAGTTCTTTGTTATCTCTTTTGTTTATCTAATGACTGTAGAGGGTTAACAATCCTTAAGGATAAATCTGAACAGCCACTAGGCATCTGTAATGTATGCTCTGCTTCCTGTGGACCTCTAGCATAGCAGGAATAGAAAAATGCTGCTTTGTAAGGCAGGATCAATGACCATAATCCAAAGTTTCTGAGAAGTTATTATTTAAAGATGAAATTATGACATGAAAATCATGTTCATTTGTGCTTCCAGAACATCCTGCTGTGAATCATCTTTATAGTTTCAAATCAACAGGAAAGTATCGGTTCATATGGAAATCAGAAGGAAAGAAATGATGCCAGAGATAGGTTTGGATCCAAAAACACTTCAGCTTCAGTTTGACAGCAAAGTAGTTTGCAAGTAGATTGAAAAAACTGTAAATTTTATAATACAAAAAATACCTGAATAATTTGACAAGTCATTAACATTTCTTAAGATTAATACTCAAAAAAATTATCAAACAAGCTTAAATGTCTAGCTGTGTAGTTTCTAAGTATAATCTTTCTACACAGAAATAAAAGAACAATGATGAGAAACAAAGGTTTACATGAATACCAAAGAACATGTGACAGAGGTGAAGGAAAGCTCTTCAAATAGAAACCTCTGTTCCATTTTTATGTGACAAAGTCTTTTTTTGTAATTACTTCTCATTTACTTAGCTCTACTCATTCAACAAACATTTCTCCACAAATTTCTTCTTTCTATATGAGAGGAAAATCCGCCAAAGTATCCACAGAACTGTATGAATCAAATTGCCCTCCTTCAAGGCTTTGTTCTAAAGTTCAGGTCTTCAGTAAACTCTGCATATGACAAGAATCATAGAATCATAGGCTGGAAAAGACCTCTAAGATCATCACATCCAGCCGTCAACCCAACACCACCATGCCTACAATACCATATCCTGAAGTGCCACATCTACACACTTTTTGAACACCTCCAGGGATGATGACTCAACCACCACCTCCCTGGGCAGCCTATTCCAATGCCTGACCACTCTTTCAGTAAAGAATTTTTTCCTAATATCCAATCTAAACCTCCCCTGATGCAACTTGAGGTCATTTCCTCTCGTCCTATCACTAGTTACCTGGGAGAAGAGACCAACACCTGCCTCACTACAACTGCCTTTCAGGTATTTAAGAGAGCAATAAGGTCTCCCCTCAGTCACCCCTTCTCCAGACTAAACAGCCCCAGTTCCCTTAGCCGCCCCTCATAAGATTTGTTCTCTAGATCCCTCACCAGACTCGTTGACCTTCTCTGGACACACTCCAGCACCTCAATGTCCTTCTTGTAGTGAGGGGCCCAAAACAGAACACAAGTACTCCAGGTGCGGCCTCACCAGTGCCGAGTACTGGGGCAAGAACACCTCCCTACTCCTGCTGGCTACACTATTCCTGATACAAGCCAGGATGCCATTGGGCTTCTTGGTCACCTGGGCACACTGCTGGCTCATGTTTAGCTGGCTGCTGACCAGTACCCCCAGATCCTTTTCCACCAAGCAGCTTTCCAGCCACTCCTCCCCAAGCCTGTAGCATTGCATGGGGTTGTTATGACCAAAGTGCAGGTCCCGGCACTTGGCCTTGTTGAAACTCATACAGTTGGCCTCAGCCCATTGATCCAGTCATTCCAGATCCCTCTGCAGAGCCTTCCTACCCTTAAGCAGATAGACACTCCCACCCAACTTGTTGTCATCTGCAAACTTAGTGAGGGAGAACTCTATCCCCTCATCCAGATCATTGATAAAGATGTTAAAAAAGACCAGACCCAAAACTGAGCCCTGGAGAACACCACTCGTGACCAGCCACCAGCTGGATTTAACTCCATTCCCTACCACTCTCTGTGCTCGGCCATTCAGCCAGTTCCTTATCCAGCGAAGAGTACACCCATACAAACCATGAGCAGCTAGTGTGTCCAGGAGGATGCTGTGGGAAACAGTGTTAAAGGCCTCACTAAAGTCCAGGTAGATGACATCCATAGCCTTTCCCTCATCCACTAGGTGGGTCACCTGGTCATAGAAGGAGATCAGGTTGGTCAAGCAGGACCTGCCTTTCATGAACCCATGCTGGCTGGGCTTGTTCCCCTTGTTGTCCTTCACAAGCCTGGTGAGCACACTCAGGAGGAACCGATCCAGAATCTTACCCTGTACCGAGGTCAGGCTGATAGGCCTGTAGTTCTCAGGATCCTCCAGTAGGAAGGAAGTAGGAAGTAGGAACTACCCCCCTTCTAGTAGATGAGTGTTACGTTGGCAATACTCCAGTCGTCCGGGACCTCCCCTGTTAGCCAGGACTGCTGATCGATGATGGAGAGTGGCTTGGCCAGCTCCTTCGCCAGCTCCCTCAACACTCTTGGGTGGATCCCATCTGGCTCCATAGACTTATAAGTGCCCAGGTGGCATAGCAGGTCGTTAATTATTATGGGATGATATGTTAATGATTATGGGAGGTTTGTTCTGCTCTCCATCCCTTATCTTCCAGCACTGAGAGCTGAATATCCTGGGAATAACTGGTCTGACTATTAAAGACTGAGACAAAGAAGGCATCAAGTACCTCAGCCTTTTCCTCATCCTTGTTGGCAATATTTGCCCTCGCATCCAATAGGGAATGGAGATTCTCCTTGGCCCTCTTTTTGTTTTTAATGTATTTGTAAAAACATTTTCTGTTGTCCTTTACAACAGTCACCAGCCTGAGTTGTAGATGGGCTAGGAGAATATAGCAAATATATATGCTGTTGTCCCTTCTGATAAATAATTGTGCATGAGTTACTATATTTTTTTTCTGGTCTTTCTTACCTCCAGCAAAACCCCTTTCTATATAAAAGACAATTCACTACAGGGAAATAAGGTCTTTCAGGGAAACGCTACTGGACTGTGGGATCTGACCTTGCTTCACCATTTACTTGATACTGCAACATAAGTTCTAAAACCAATAATAACAAAATTTAATAGTGAAAGTTTTGGGAATTCAAAAAATGCTGAATGGAACAAACAATACGAGATACTGATCTCTGAAATCACACTAGAAAAAAATTGAAATATACCACAGAGTTTTATATCTAAATGTGCTTATTGATATGCAAAATATTTGTGCAGTCTCAAATTACTATAGAACTGTGTTGAACTTGTTTTCCACTGCTGGCGTGCAATTGGGACATTAGTGGCACACAAAGAAGTGATACACCTGTGGCAGAAGCATACACAGAGCTGCTGTCGTGGAAGAACATAGGATACTGACTTAAAGTTCAGGAAATGAAACGGATAAAATGCAGTTTTCATCTTAAGTTAGACAATGTTTTTTGCGGTCTACAATAACTGTTCTAGTGCCAGTCTTGTAAAATTTTATAGAATCATAGAATGGATTGGATTAGAAGGGACCTTAGAGATCACCATTAGGTGTCTCCATGGGCAGGGACACCTTCCACTAGATCAGGTTTCTCTAAGCCCAATCCAATCTGGCCTGAACACTTCCAGGTAGTGGACATCTGCAACTTCTCTGGGCAAAATTCATTTCAACACAATTTACAACTACAAATGTTAATAATTTCTTTCAACAACCATTGGCTACTAAAAAAATATCTCTGATTTATCATCCAAAAATTATTCGGGGGCATGTCAGAAAAAAGAATTCTAGCAAAAAATGAATACCTGTGAAATTCACTCCTCATGCCTTAGTGTGAGATCTTGGTTTCAGATTCAAAAATCAAGTTTATGATGATCAAAATACAAAAACCTTTAGCACATATATCCATTTACAGCCAAATGGAATAGTTTTACTACCTTTTGACACAATGACACCTAACACATAGAGCACATGGAGGCATGAAAATTAATATACACTACTGGATTCATTTTACTGTGACATTAGTTACAAGGTAGAATTGATCTGGTTGAGCTTTGCAACCGGAAATGTCAGAATCAGGTTTTTACTATGTGTGATGGAATACGTAGCCCTCATAAAAAGCTACATTCCCCCTTGTAATAGAATGTAGACCTGAATTTCAACACTAATGTGGTATTCCTGACTGCAGCTAGTTATCATTAATGTCTAGCTGTAAAGTGGTCACTATGCTGTGACCAGGCTTTTTATCCTTTGTTAAAATTAATCCGTTAGACCTTTTAATATCTAAATAATTACAAAAGACTTCCTTTCTCCAATCCTTTAGGAGTGTTTGTAGTCCAGCTGAGAAATACTACGGAACTTCAGAGGGGCAAAAACCATATATCTGCAAGATGCTGTAACTAGCGAGCAGGAAGAAGTCATTCTTCTGTGGGAGATACACCTTCAGTTGACTGTTAGGGAGATAGTGAAAGAAATTAAGAAATACTGCTGAAGACAATAAAAAGATAAATACATCTGAAGGAAACTTATGGAGCTGGGAAACAGCCTGCTGGAATTACATACAGCGATGAAGGTGGATGAACGAATAAAATTTTTACAATAAGAAAAATTGAAGGTAAGAGAATCTTTTAGAATAAGACCCAGAACCAGTGGACAAGGCAGACGTGATTGCAGCAAAACAATTCTGGGAATGCTGCTATCGAAAAAGAAGACACTGGAATATATGGAGCAGTCAGGAATGAACAAAGGTTTCTAAGAAGACAAAAGTAATCACAGTGGGAACTGAAAGAAGCGGAAAAATAAGAGCAGGAGTTTCAAAATTTCTGTTGTGTTCTGATTAAAAAAAAAAGTATCTTTTTCTGGCATCAAATCTTTTATAGTATCCCAGGTGAAGGACAAATCAAATGTTTACTTTTAACTGTTTCTTGCTTGTAGTGTTATCCGTTGATTCATTTGGGACACATGTGAGGGGGAAAACTGGCTTTATTACTCCATCATGTGTCATTAAGCATGCAGTCATCTGTGCTTATCTTGCCTAGGCTTCTTTTCCACCTCAGTTATACCTTGCATATCACTGACTCTAGGGACCTTTAAAAGGGGTCTTGACGTTTTCCAGCTTAAGTACAAGGAAAGACACAATCTAAATTTGGGCTTTATTCACTCTCTTGGAAACATAGGTGGCTGAACTGCAGTTGGCAGCATGGCTGTGTAGGCTTGATTGTATCAGGCAGCCCTTCTTATTTGGTCCTACCCTTTTCTCTGGCTCAGCAGCAACATGGGTAGAACTTTGTCAATAAACTAGCCAGATTTTGCTGAGGAGTCTGGTTCACGCATTAGACTGAGCTGGGCACAAAACAAATTCAACCAACCCACACACTCACAGCTCTCCTGGATGTGTCCTTGACAGGTTTTGCACAGCTTACTTTCTGCCCTGTAGCACCAGATGCTATACGCAAGATCAGAGGAATGGCCAGCATTAAACACTTCTGTTAATCAGCTCTGAAGAGTCTTTTGCTTTATTAGACGGGGGGAAATAAAGATGCAATTGATTTTGTGACTCACTGAAGAGAAAAGGAAAGTTAAAAGACATAATGTACAGGAGAATCTTCTTCTGCAAGCCTGAAGACTCAGAGACATCAAAATTCTCTCAGGATTTCATAGTGAAAAAGAACAACAGCTGGCGGAAATGCATGCATGGAGGTGGGCTATGACAGACCTGTATCCCCATAAACCAGCAAAAGGATTGACTATAAATACAGGTTACCATTAACAAGGGTAGAGATATTACTGCCATGAAGAATAGAAACTTTGCCCGAAAACGTGAATTTTCTTTGGAAAGGAGCTTCCTTTTGGTGGCGGCCGCAATCTTCTTTCCAAAAACCTTTAACTTAAATCCATGTTTCATTCCCCCAGTCCTCACAAATGACTAATCACCACGGAGCCATTCTGGTTGCCGCTTAACTATTTTCATCTGATTTACTCTTTTATTAGTGTTGTTGATAGTGGACTAATTTGTTCCCCTTTACTTAAAAGTTTCCATTTACTTCAATCCATTTCATTCCAGGTTTGATAGCCTGGGCCAACTCAAAAGAACTGTTTTATTATTGATTTTTTTAAACAAATTTGCTTACCAAATGTGCTCTCATGTCTACTTTAAAAAAAATGCCACTTTCCTCTCATTAAAAATAAAAACCTAAAAATGTGGGTGTCCATTTATCTGGGAGTATTATGGATGCTCATTAATTCCACCCTCCCCCCATCCTTTTTTTCCTCAAGTTTTGAAGTAGTTTACATCTGCACATTCTCAAACAAGTGGGGACAGGAGGGAAATTATTCCATTTCTTATACTCTGGGCTAAACTGTAGATGCTCTGCTGTTTTTCACATTTAAAGTTTGGAACAGTCTCCTCTGCTTTCAAACACATGTATTTGACTGAACTTCCATCAAACTCAACAGCACAACTGCACTGTGACTCTTTGTGCAGATACTAGAAAGCTGTTAGTTGTCAACAAACACCTTGATGTATTCAAGTTTCATGTGTAACCCAAACTGTTTTGAAAGAAAGAAAACTGGAAGAGTAATTTTAAAAGACTCCCTCCTCCACCATCTAATTTCTTTATAAAATAAGGCAGAGATGATTTCTGCTCTGGCTGAACAGAAGAAAATAACTTAGGTTAACAGGCATTTTTCAAGCGTACTCTATTATAGCGTGAGACAGGGAATTACCACAACCGCAAACCACATAATTCCCTCAAACTGAGTTACCTGGGGTAAGCAGTAATCAAATCCTGTCCTAGCAACTTTTTATCTCCTGAACTTTGGCTTAATTA